>NW_005871185.1:2422884-2425530 GCF_000147115.1 Myotis lucifugus | reverse complement strand
TATGTTTCTCTTTTCTAATTCTTCTTATTATTACAGCAGTCCCTTTAACATTTTTGAAAAATGCTGGTTTTGGTGGGTGAAAAACTGCTTTAGTGTCCACCCCCTCCCTCCCAAGGAAGCTCATTACCCTTCAGATGAGGAATTTGAATGACAGCCTTGCTGTGTAGAGTAGTCTTGGTTTCAGATCATTGCTTTTCATTTCCTTCTATACTTCATGCCATTCCCTTTTGGCCTGTAGAGGGTTCTGACAAAAAATCAGCTGACAGGATTATGGGAGCTTTTTTGTAGGTAACAAATTGTTTTTCACTTGCTGCCTTTAAGAAACTCTCTCTGTTTTTAATTTTTGACATTTTAATTATGATGTGTCTGAGTGTCAGCCTGTTTGGGTTCTTCTTGCTTGGGACTCTTTGTGCCTCCTAAACTTGTGTGACTTTTTCTTTCACCAGGTTAGACAAGTTTTCTGCCATTATTTCTTCAAACAGGTTCTCTATCTTTTGCTCGCTTTCTTCACCTTCTGGTACTCCTCTGATGCAAATATGGTTAAATTTTCCGTTGTCCCACAGCTCCCTTAAGCTGTCCTCCTGTTTTTTAATTTTTTTTTTATGTTCAGTTCTCTGATTGTGTGATTTTTTTCTATTCTGTCTTCTAATTCACGTATCCCATCCTCGGCTTCCCCTATATACTGTGTATTCCTTCCAATGTGTTCCTTATTAGTGCTATGTCATTCTTCATTTCCAACTGGTCATTTTTTATAGTTTCTATATCTTTTTGTCTCCCCATTTTGGCTGCCTAGTTGGGTTTGTGTCTATGTATTTGGTAGATCTGCTATGACTCCCAGTCTCTGGTGCAGGACAGTTTCAGAAACTGTTTGAGTACTTTTTAGAGATATCAGCAATCCACAGCTTATGGCTTCCTCTGCTGGGGCTGTGTGCCTTTGGAAAGGACCAAGATGTGCACCAAGGTCTGCTTTTCCTAGACCCAGGTCCAGGAGAAGATTAGGCAGATACTCAAAGCCTCCAGAGATCCACCTCTGCCTGTGGACTGATTGTTATTCTCAGAGTCTTACTGAACCTCAGGCCATAGACCACAGCAAGGCATAGATTCCACAGAATAGGACAAGAGGTTTTCCAACAGGGTGGGGCAATTGCTTTCCCCCAGGCAAAAGCTGCCTGGATGATAAAGGTCCTCTGCAGTGTGAGGGAATGACTCAGCACAGGAAACTGGGGAAACCCTATAGCTCCTAACCCTGGCTTCTGCTCACACAGCTCCAGTCCATTTTGCCTTTCAAGGTGAGTGGCTGCACACAAATTTTTTTGCATTAGTCCTTTAAAAGGATTCCTGCATTTCTGGCCATCTCTTCCTGGCATACAGCAAGCCTGCTGCTTTTCACAACCAAATGTTATGTGGGTACCTTTCTCAGTTCTGGTGCTCTGGGCTAAGGAGCCCAGCCTGGGCTTTAGGCCCCAGAGGTCTCAGTGGGAACCCCCAACAGCTGAGATATCCCTCCAGAACTTTATCTGCTGTCTGTGGGAACCTGGCCAGACCTCTTGGGCCTCTGCTCTTTCTACCAGTCTCTATGAATATCCACTTTCCATCCTTGGTTATCAGGGTTTCCAGTTAGTCTTCAGTTGATTATTCAGGATGGTTTTTCTGTGTTTTAGTTGTAATTCCAGTTTGGTCCTAGGAAAGTGTCAGTGTAGCTTCTACTTAATCCACCACCATTTTGGAACTGCCAGGCACCTGCTTTCTATTTTCTCCCTGATCACTTCTTTCCTCATATTTTATGGGTTTTTAATAATTGTGGTTATCCATTTAAATGCTCACTTGTCCCTTCTTTGGTCAATAGGAGCTTCTTCATGTCTACTTTGAATCCCTTTGATATAACCCTAGTAATCCTTCATAGCGTCCTTGCACTCTTTCTGACAAGATGTTCCAGGTTTATTTTGTACATTTCCTGCCCTGAATAAACTGTTTCTTTTTTAAAATATATTTTATTGATTCTCTACAGAGAGGAAGGGAGAGGGACAGAGAGTTAGAAACATCGATGAGAGAGAAAGATTGATCAGCTGCCTCCTGCACACCCCCCACCAGGGATGTGCCCGCAACCAAGGTACATGCCCTTGACTGGAATCAAACCTGGGACCCCCCAGTCCGCAGGCCGACACCCTATCCACTGAGCCAAACCCGTCAGGGCTAAACTGTTTCTTTAAGAGACCTTGGTTTAGGGTTGTTTTGCTTTTAAGTGGGAAATGATATGTCAGGACCAAAATTTAGGTGCTAGAGATGCTCACTACTACTTGGTGATCATTGTTTCTAGGCCTCTTCAGTGAATAGATCTTGGAAAGATCTCTCTCTTCCCTTCCCTTCCCTTCCCTTCCCTTCCCTTCCCTTCCCTTTCTTTTCCTTCCCTTCCCTTCCCTTCCCTTCCCTTCCCTTCCCTTCCCTTCCCTTCCCTTCCCTTCCCTTCCCTTCCCTTCTCGTCCCTTCCCTTCTCTTCTCTTCCTTCTTCTTTCTCTCTCTTCTTTTTATTTCCTACTGATTTTCTCCTAGCTCTGTTTGTGTACTGTAAGTCTTCATTTAACATCATTTATAGGTTCTGTGACTTTAAGCCAAACAATGTGTAATGAAACCCATCTTACCGTAGGC
>NW_005871185.1:2375664-2422196 GCF_000147115.1 Myotis lucifugus | reverse complement strand
AGTCTATATTAGTCTACATTACACATGTATCTCTTTTTTTTCCAGAGAGACTCATGGTTTTCAGAGACTTAGGATTAGATTTTCCTATAATTACTTATTTATGTTATCCCATATTACACACATAATAGTCTTAGAATAACAATTATTTTTTGTTTCAGGAAAAATTTGTAATTATATGTTTTAGTAGTTTTTCTCTTTCTTTGATTTTCTTCACCAGGAATTTATAGTAATTGTATTTTGGATCTTCTTTGACTATTTTTAATATTGTTATTTTTTTCTCATATCCTCTTATCTACTCATTTCTTTTGAATTTAAAACTTGTCTCATTTTCACCTTTCATTTTATTAAAGCATTATCTGTTGTGCTACTAGTAATTCACTCTTGTGTTCCTTCTTTAGTCTTTGCTTCTGAAATAAGTTTATTTTATTTCTAATTCTTTTCTGAATTGTCGCCTCATTTTGAGTTTTTCTGATCTAAATTATGCTATTCTTTCATGTCCTGTGTAATTTAATCTTTTAGCTCTTTTTATATCTGTTCTACAAACATGTATTTCTGGCATGTGTTCATTGTTTGTAGGGAAGTGATTCTGTTCATTATTCTCTTATAATAACTTTGTATTGGATTTGACCTTAATATTTTCCTGTTTCTTAATTAGTGTTTCCAAATTTTTAGAAGGAAAAATGATTCAGGATAGCTTTCCTAACTTCAGAGAGCTATTATTTTCCATGCTTTTTTTTTCTTTTTATAGAGTTCAAAAACCATTGTGGCTTGCTTTTTGAACTCTGTTTCTCTCCTTTACCTTTATATTAAACTTTTCTCCTCATTTATATCATCCTTGTCCTATTCTGCTCTAATGCCACTCTTACTAGTTACTACTCAGTGTAAGAGGGAGCCACCGTGGCTCTGTTTTGAACGTTTGTGGGGACCAGGCTTCTCCAATCTGCCTGCAGCAACCTCCTGTGATGACCTGCTAACGTGTGGCCATACACCTCCCAGTTTCAGCTTCTGTTTTCTACTAGGCTCTCTGTGTGCTCCAGCGAGTTTCCTTGGCTTTTGGGGGGCTTTCCAATTCTCAGTTCTGTTACATGACTGTTGCAGCTCCCCACTTCCTCCTGAATGGAGTTGATAATCTTGCAGGTTATGGCTGTTGTAGTTTGGCTTCATCTGTGCTGTGGTCTGTGGGATAGTTTGTGAGGGATAGTTTGTGACCTGGGTTTTTTGTTTTTTTTTTAATTTGTCTGTTTGGGCTTTTTTCTTTTATGGGGTGTGTGTGTGTGTGTGTGTGTGTGTTGGTAAATGGTATTAATGAGTTTTTGGCTTTGCTATATAGTTGCTCTGTTTGTTTTGATGTGAGGATTTGGAAAGATTCAAAGATCATGCCACCACTACCCCAGTTTTCCCAAAACAAACAATGAACTCTAATCATGTTAAGAACATAAAATTTTCTAAAATTTATTGTTTCTCTTAATAAATCTCTTTCAAAGAGATTTTTCAGAGTTGTCTTGTTCTTTTTAAAAATGGCATTTGAAATATGATGGCTTGTTTTTGTAATGCTGTGTCCTACATCCACCTTCATATGACCCTTTTCTTACGTGCAAACAATATCTTTACATAGATATCCTGTAATTTTCATCCTTTCTCACTCCCTCCCTTTCTTCCTTCCTCTCTTAAACCAAAACAAAGATGAATAAAAGGGTTGTCTGTGTTTTCAATTATTGAATTATATCCAAGAGGAATTGCAGCAGATGGTGTTCAAGCCCCACCTATATCCGTCACCCTCATCACTTTGGTGCACTTTGCCCTAATTCTAGTTGCCAACACCAGCACTTATTTGCTTATGAGCTTTCCATGGCCACCAGAGCCTGCATGGTCTACCTGAGCAGCAGGCTAGAGGTGCTGCTGCCCCTCATGGGAGCAGTCCTTAACTAATTCATGCTGATGTATATGGTAGACAGAAAACCAGCACACTCAAAGATATCCAGGTCCTAACCCCCCAAATATATGAAAATATTACCTTTTGTGGCAGAAGTATTTCTGCAGATGTAACTAAGTTAATGATCTTGAAGTGAAAGATAATCCTGGATTACTCAGGCAAACCCAATATCATATGAGTCATTAAAAATGGAAGAGGAAAGTCATAAGCCGAGAGAAATTTGAATATGCTGTGCTGCTGGCTTTGGAGATGGAGAAAGGAGACACCAGCCAAGCACCACAGATGGCCACTAACAGCTCAAAAAGGAAGGAAACAAATCCCCCAGATGTGGCCCATGATTTTAACACCTTGATTTTAGCCAAGTAGGACAGTTTGTACTTCTGACCTCCAAAACTGTAAGATAATAACGTTGCGTTCTTTTAATTCACAGTAGTTTTGGCAATTTGTTATAGGAGCAATAGGAAACTAATGAAATGGCTAAATGTCCCAAGTTTCCTCAATTCTTCCTCAATTCTGTTTATTTTATTTTATTTTTTCCTCAATTCTGTTTAATGTTGGCTCCCAGAGTTCCCAGAGGTGGGTGGGGATTCAGTGGTTTATCCACAGTGGTAACTTGCTAGGAAACAAACCATTTATTAGCTTCCTTCCCTTTCCTGTTTTTTTACTCCCCTACTATGTTGGGAACACCTGTGAATAAATTTGCTTGCACTTGAGTCCTTGAATTGGGACTTGATTAAGGGGGAACCCAATCTGAAACAGAACTTGAGACGGCTTTGGTGAGAGACTGATGTAAGTACTTGTTCAAATTCTTCAAGTTTGGATTGAAGGAGAAGGGACTTTTGTAATTGTTACAAATTTTTATCACTTCCAAGATGCAGTAGTGCAGAGGCCTTGAGAAGCAAGGTAGAAGTTTGAAACTCAGGTGGTCACAAAACATACTCCCTATCTTTGTTATAGATCAGTGGTTCTCAACCTTCTGGCCCTTTAAATACAGTTCCTCATGTTGTGACCCAACCATAAAATTATTTTCGTTGCTACTTCATAACTGTAATGTTGCTACTGTTATGAATCATAATGTAAATATCTGATATGCAGGATGGTCTTAGGCGACCCCTGTGAAAGGGTCATTCGACTGCCAAAGGGGTTGCGACCCACAGGTTGAGAACCGCTGTTATAGAGCCTTTGGCGAGTGTTAAGGGTTATGTCTATTGAGTGATTCTTCAGTAGTCAGGATAAGACTATGGAATTCCATTCATAGGCCCCCACTGCCACAAGGGGCAATGACTTTTAGGAGGAAATTTCAGCAGATAATACAGATTGGCTGACTCTACACCAGGGTTTCTTGACCTTGACACCATAGATTTTTTGGGCTGGATAATTTTGTTGTTGTGAGGTCTGTTCTGGGCAGGATATTCAGCAGCATCCCAGAATTCACTCTATTCACTAGATACTATTATCACCCTCACCCAAGTTTTGACAACCACAAATATCTCCAAACATTGTTAAATATCCCCAAAGGACAAAGCACCCTTTGGTGAGAGCCACTCCTCTGTATAATACTGTAATGGTGAATAAATGTCATTATACATTTGTCAAAACCCATAGAAAGGTCCTGGCTGGTGTGGTTAATAGATCATCAGCCTGCACACCAAAGGGTCGCAGGTTTGATTCCCCATCAAGGGCATGTACCTGAATTACAGGTTTGACCCCCATCCCCGGTTGGGGTGCATACGGAAGGCAACCAATGGATGTATCTCTCTCACATAGATGTTTCTCTCTCCACCTTTCTCTCTTTCTCTCTCTCTCTTTTCTTTTTCTCTCTTTCTCTTCCTCCCTTGCTCCTTTTCACTCCTTAAAAGTCAATGGGAAAAAATCCTCAGATGAGGATTAAAACAACAACAACATAGAAAGTACAACACCAAGAATGAACGCTAATGTAAGCTATGGACTTTGTGTGATAATGACACGTCAGTGCTGGTTTGTCTGTTGTAACAATGGTACTACTATGGTGCAGACTGTTGACTGTAAGAGGGGCTGTGCTTGTGTGGGCAAAAGGAATATATAGGAACTCTGTATTTTTTGCTCAAGTTTGTTGTGAACCCAAAACTACTATAAAAATCATTTATTTAAAAAATCAACTGCTTCCCTTCACCAACAGTGGTAACTCTAAAACTGTAGCCTTAAAAGGAAATAAGTTTTTTAAAAAATAATTTTATTGAATTTATTGGAATAACATTGGTTAATAAAATGATATAGGTTTCTAGTGTACAATTCTATAATACATCATCTGTATATTGCATTGTGTGTTCATGACCCAAAGTCAAGTTTCCTTCAGTCTCCATTTATCCCCCCTTTTACCCTCTTCTACCTCCCTCCACCCTCCTTTTGGTAGCAGCCCAGGTGCCCATCAGTAGATGAGTGGATTAAAAAACTATGGTACATTTACTACTCAGCTATAAAAAAGAAGGAAATCTTACTTTTTGCAACAGAATGGATGGACCTGGGAAATGTTATGCTAAGTGAAATAAGCCAGTCAGAGGAAGACAAATACCATATGATTTCATTTTTATGTGAAATCCAATGAACAATATAAACAAACAAACAAAACAGAAATAGACTCATAGACAGAGAACAAACTAACAGCAGTGGGGAGAGGGGTTGGAGGCTGGGTGAAAAAGGTGAAGGGATTAAGCAAAAACAAAAAAACAAACACCCTCCCCCCCCAAAAAAAAATCCTCCCAAACACAGACAACAATATGGTGATTACCAGAAGGAGATGTTTCTGACCTCAAGTTTTTTTCAAACAAGTTCCTTAAGAGTTATTTGCCTGATAATTGGACTTAGCACATTGATAAATATCAGATTAAGAATGACTTTCCCATCCACTCTTCTTTCAAATAGTCTCAAGATAGCTATCATTAAATGGGAGTTGGAGAATGGGCAGAGCATAGTGGCCAGTTAGTAGGTTCTCTGGGTTAAAAATCCATGATGATATAAGTTCCTTAACTGTGGTTATTTGTGCATGAAATTTACTAAAAATAATAAAAATACAACCTACTAAGTTTTTGAGGGAACCTCAAGACTACCTTATTATAGCCTGTAACTGTTAACCACCAAACACTGTAGCTGGACCCCAACTTGCACAAACAGAGAGTAGAGGGATAAAGCTGTGCACCCCCCGAAGTCATCCTCTCCAATTCCCACCTCAGCTCTGGTCATAAAGAAAAAAATGACCAGTGTAGTGGAGGCTATGATGCACTATCCAGATTTCTCCAGCTCCTGGGAGTGTTCCTGGCTGTCGGGCTTGCCTGTGAATTTGCTGAAGAGAAGTACTTACCAAAGGACATACCACCTTCCCTGGAGAGAGACAATGACCGGTCAACATCTACACTAATAAAAGCCGAGGTGGTCCTCGCGCATGACGTCATCACAAAATGGTCGGATGGCTGCCACAAAGATGGCCAGTTGTGGGCGATCGGGCCAGCAGGGGAGGGCAGTTGTGGGCAATCAGGCCGCAGGGGAGGACTTTGGATAAGCTAGCAAGGTGAGATATGTTATTATCCCTTTTGGAGAGAGGAGCATGTTCCCCATAGATATTTAGGTGGATAAAGAGAGTGGTGGATGTGGTAAAGACAGTTTTGGCACTTCTTTCAATAATAGAACCTCAAAATTTGAATGGGCATTTTTTTCTGCCTGTATAGAAGATTTTATTTCCCAGTCTTCCTTGCAGGAAGGTATGGTCATATAATTAAGTCATAGTCAATATGCTGTAAGTGGAAGTTTGGTACTGGATTTCCAAAAGATTTTTAAGAGGTCTCACTCATGCCCAAGATCTATTCCTTTCACCTTCTGCCTCTTTTAGAGCCTGCAACTCAGATATGGTGACTGGAGCTGACGTCATCCATCTTGGACCATGGATCCAGAGAGGGATGTCAGAGGTAAGATAGTGAAGAAAAAGACAGAAGGAGACAGGGTTGTTGATAAATAAGGAGTCACAATATTAGCCCTGTCCTGCGTCCCTCTAAACCTCTTTTGCATGTGAAGGAAACGATGTTAAATTTTATTTATGCCATCACTATTTTGGATTTTTCCACTCTATACAATTGAACTTAATCTAAACTGATAAAGAATTCAAATGATATAATCCTAAAATATCCCCTTGATCTGTCATCACTCCTCCAAGGGGAGGGGAGGGATATGCTGACTGGTGTCCTTTATGGTTATTAGGTACACTAAGCCTCACAGGAGGTTAACTAGGCCCTGGAACGTCATAGCTACCTATGGTCCAGCCTTACCCACACTATTTTAAAAGCAATCCCATGAAATTTCAAGAGTGATACAGGTTTCCTCTTTCATATTATAGAATATTTATTGGGCATTAAACATTTTGACATTTCCTGGGAATTTGTATGTTGGAGAGCAAAATAACACCACTCATTACCTTTCTATTGCCACTGTAACAAATTACCACAATCTCAGTGGCTTTAAACAACGCCAATTAATTCTCTTACAGTTCTAGATATCAGAAATCCAAAATGAATCTTACAAGGCTAAAATCAAGATGTCAGCAGAGCTGGTTCCTTCTGGTGGCTCCAAGGGGAGCATCCATTCCTTGTATCTTCCAGCTTCTACAGGTTGACGGCATCCTTGACTTATGGTCACATCACTTCAGTCACTACTTCTGTTGTTACATTGCTTTCTCTGACCCGCTCTGTGTCCCTCTTATAAGGATCATTGCATTAGTTCAGCTGCCCCTCCTTGATAATCAAGGATAATGTCTCCATCTCAAAATTCTTAATTTAACCAAATCTGCAAAGTAGCTTTTGCCTTATAAGGTAGCAGGGCTTTCAGGATTTAGAAAGTAAACATATCTGGGAGGCTTTTATTCAGCCTACTATACTCATCTAAACATCTTGGTTAAAATTATCCAGGGAAGTTTTATTCTAATTTAAAAGTAATAGAAATTGTTAGATATGATTGCTTTATACAAGGCAACTTCTATAAATCAAAAACTACTATTAAAATGTTAAAAGGCAAAACTCTTCCACTATTTCCTGAAATATAACAGGCATGGTGACAAGAGTTTAATATATTCAAATATAAAATATTAAATTTTTAAAAATAGACAGAAAACCACTAAGACTCTAATATCTTGATAAGCAATTAATTGTGCATGAATAACAATTCACAAATGATAAACACCCTAAAATCTAGAATAAATTGAATGTTTTACTTTTTAAATTATGATGATCATATCAAGGTATAACTAATGATGTAGTTAACCGTATCTGGATATTTTTGAAACTTGCCTCTAGGAATACACATTGATCTTTCTTGGAAGTTATGTAGCTCTAGGTATAAAGAAAGCTAAAAATGTTCATATCTTCAACCCAGTAATTCCACTTTTGGGAAATCATCCAAAATGCAACAGAGCAAAAATGTTCAACTTTATGTGAAAAAGTGGAAAAACCTAAATGTCCTATAATAGGAAAATGGCTAAATAAATAGTGCTATAATTATAAGCTGGGATATATTATTCCGCTATATAAGTATATGTCACTGGAGAATATTCTTTCTAAATAACTTGTAGAAATGCCTGTAAGGGCAGAGAGAGCAATCCTACAAGGCCATTGAGCAGACAGCTAAAAATCTGCTCAAAGGTTAGGAGAACAGGCCTTCCCCAGGCCTGGGCTTTCCGAGTTCCCTTTCAAAGCATTATATTTGGCAATTTAAATATATAATTATTTGGGTTATAAATACTGATTCCAACCAGCATTAAGGGATAAGTAAGACCAAAATTTGGTCAGTTGCCATTGGCATGACTCTACCAGATGTTAAAATATGAAATATGAATTTCTGAACTGGTTGATGAATGGTAACTGGTTGCTGCCCTGAGCCCTCAGGTACTCCCTGCTTCCCTAGTCTCATTTTTTAAAAAATATGATTTTATTGATTTCAGAGAGAGTAAGGGAGAAGGATAGAGAGAGAAACATCAATGATGAGAGAGAATCATTGATCGGCTGCCTCCTGAATGCCCCCTTCTGGGATGGAGTCCACAACCAGGAGCTGAACCATGACCTCCCAGTTCCATAGGTCAATGTCCAACCACTGAGCCACACCAGGACCCCTTTACTTCCAGCCGGGCAGGTCCCTTCATTATTGAGCAACTAAAATGACAGGCACTATGTACAATATCATGTCATCTGTGAATAATGAGAGTTTTACTTCCTCCTTCCCAATTTGGATGCCTTTTATTTCGTCTTCTTGTATGATCAATATGGCCAGGACTTCCAGAACCATGTTGAATAAGAGTGGTGAAAGAGAGCATCCTTGTTTTGTTCCTGTCCTTAGGGGAAATGGTTTTAGTTTTTGCCCACTGAGTATGATGTTGGCTGTAGGTTTGTCATATATGATCTTTATTATGTTAAGATATGCTCCCTGTATTCCCACTTTGTTTTTATAAAATTTGGATTTTGTTGAATGCTTTTTCTGCATCTATTGATATGATCATGTGATTTTTGTCTTGCAACCTGTTTATGTGATGTATCACATTTGTTGACTTGCAAATATTGTACCAGCCTTGCATCCCCAGAATAAATCCCACTTGGTCATGACGTATGATCTTCTTAATGTATTGCTGGATCTGGTTTGCTAAAATTTTGTTGAGGATTTTAGCATCTATGTTCATCAGAGATATTGGCCTGTAGTTCTCTTTCTTTGTTGTGCCTTTATCTGATTTTGGAATTAGGGTGATGCTGGCCTCATAAAAAGAGTTTGGAAGTATTCCTTCCTCTTGAATTTTTTGGAATAGTTTGAGGAGTAGAGATGTTAGTTTTTCTTTGAATATTTGGTAAAACTCCCCTGTGAATCCGTCTGGACTTTAGTTTGCTGGGAGTTTTTTTTTTAATTATTATAACTGCTTCAATTTCATCATTGTACATAGAAAACCCTAAAGACGCTATAAAAAAAAACTACTAGATTTAATAAATGAATTTGGAAACATAGCAGGATACAAAATTAACACCCCAAAATCCATAGCATCTTTATACACCAATAGTGAACTCCCAGAGAGAGAAACTAAAAAAAAAATCCCATTTACCATTGCAACAAAAAAATTAAGATAAACTTAACCTGTGCTCTGAAAACTACAGGACATTGAAAAAAAGAGATAGAGGAAAGTATAAACAAGTGGAAGAATATACCATGTTCATCGATTGGTAGAATCAACATCATTAAAACGTCTATAGTGCCCAACGCAACTATAGATTCAATGCAATCCCCATTAAAATACCAACAGCATATTTCACAGACCTAGGACACACACTCCAAAAATTTATGTGAAACCAAAAAAAGACTCCAAATAGCTCCAGATATCTTGAGAAAGAACAAAATTGGAGGAATCACAATACCAGATATCAAGTTATACTACAAAGCCACTATACTCAAAACAGCCTGGTACTGGCACAAGAAAAGGCATATAGATCAATGGAACAGAACAGAGAACCCAGAAATCGACCCAAACCACTATGCTCAATTAATCCTATATAATAAAAAGCTAATATGCAAATCAACCGAACAGCAGAACAACCAGTCACTACAATCACACTGACCACCAGGGGGCCGACACTCAAAGCAGGAGGTGCCCCCTGGTGGTCAATGTGCTGCTACAGGGGGAACACTGCTCAGCCAGAATCCCGACTCACAGCTGGTGAGTGCAGTGGTGGTGGCGGGAGCCTCTCCTGCCTCCATGGCAGTGCTAAGGATGTCCGACTGATAGCTTAGGCCCTCTCCCTGTTAGTCAGACATCCCTTGAGGGCTCCTGGACTGTGAAAGGGTGCAGGCCAGGCTGAGTGACACCCCTCAAGTGCACAAATTCTGTGTACCGGGCCTTGAGTATTTGATAAAAGAGGCAAGAGCACACATTGAAGCAGAGACAGTCTCTTCAATAAATGGTATTGGGAAAATTGGACAGGTACATTCAAAAAATGAAACTAGACCATCAACTTACACCATACACAAGAATAAATTCAAAATAAATAAAAGACTTAAGTATAAGATGTGAAATCATAAAAGTCCTAGAAGAAACCACAGGCACCAAAATCTCAGACATCTCTTGTAGCAATATGTTTACCAATACATCTCCTAAGATAATGGAAACTAAGGAGAAAATAAACAAATGGAACTGCATGAAATAAAAAGCTTCTGCACTGCAAAAGAAAGCATCATCAAAATAACAAGAGAGCCCACTGCATGGGAGAACTTATTTTCCAATGATACATCTGATAAAGGGTTAATTTCCAAAATATATGAGGAACTCATACAACTTAACAAAAGAAAGGCAAACAATCCAATTTAAAAATGGGCAAAGGATCTAAATAGACACTTCTCTAAAGTGGACATACAGAAGGCCGAGAGACATATAAAAACATGCTCAAAGTCACTAATCATCTGAGAGATGTAAATCAAAACAACAATGAGTTATCACTTCACACCTTCAGAATGGCTATCATCAACAAATCAACCAAGGACAAGTGTTGGGGAGGTTGTGGAGAAAAGGGAACCCTCATGCACTGCTGGTGGGAATGCAGACTGGTGCAGCCACTGTGGAAAACAGTATGAAGTTTCCTCAAAAAATTAAAAAGAGAACCCCCATTTGATCCAGTTATCCCACTTCTACGAATATATCCTAAGAAACTTGAAATACTCATCAGAAAGAATATATGCACACCTATGTTCACAGCAGCACAATTTACAATAGCTACAACTTGGAAACAGCCTTAAGTGCCCATCAACAGATAAGTGGATAAAAAAGCTGTGGTACATTTACACAGTGGAATACCACAAGCAATAAAAAAGAAAGAACTCTTACCATTTGCAACAGCATGGATGGACCTAGAGAGTATTATGCTGAGAGAAATAAGCCAGTCAGAGAAAGGTAAGTATCACATGATCTTACTCCTATGTGGGATATAATGAACCAAATAAACTGATAATCAGAAATAGACCCAGAGTCATAGAAGCATGAACAGACTGTTGAACCTCAGAGGGAAAGCAGGAGAGGGTGGGTGGGAAGAGATCAATCAATGAACTTGTATGCATATATGCATAACCAGTGGACACAGACAATGGTGTTGTGAGGGCCTGTGGGGGAGGGACAGAGGAGGAAGGGAGAGGGCTGGAAGAGGTTTATGGGGATGGGGCAGGGGGGTGAAGGAGGACCTATGTAATAATTTCAATAATAAAGATTTTAAAAAATAATGAAATAAAATGACTGGCAAAGTTGAGGCCTCCAGGAAGCTGCTCCAGCTGTGTGGCAAACATGTGATCTGACAGGTACTATACCGGTATATGTATTTATCTATCCATTTCCCATTTCAGGACACACTTCTCCCAAATTCTTTCTTTGACCTTACTCCAAAATAAAGCTAACTCCATTTATTTTTGCTTGAATTATTACTTATTTCATTTTTGTTTTCTCTCATAGATCCATCTAAATAAGGAGAGGATTCTACTCTTGAGACAAATGTAAGTAGAGCTTGTGACATGCAGCTCTGAAAAAGCCTTTTACTTTATTTGATCTGATTCCCTCTACTCAGTTACTTTCAGTTTTATAGTTAAAAATATGAATTTTGCCTGTTTCTGCCCATTTTATAATACTGTTTTTTTCACCATTTTTTCCATTAATTTGGTTGATCTTCATAGTTTCTCCCAAATTGACTAATTTAACCCTGCTCTTTCTACCAACTAGCTTTCATGCCTTCCTACCTTCTAAAAATAGATTCCTCCATGAGACAACATTGCCCATTGAACCAGGATAAAGGAAAAACAATATAAAAATGTTGTATATTCAATTTGTCACAACTATGCAAAATGAATGTGCTAGATTGGGCTTTCCCAAAAGCAGACTCCAAAACAGAATAAAATGTGCAACGAAATGCCTGTGGGAAAAAAGGGCATATTTCATGTATGTTAACTTAAAATATATAGGAGAGCTGGGATGTATGCACAAAACAAGCTTGGTGCTGAGTGACGAGAGCAGGAAGTAGGTTGGGTAGAAGCACCCTAGATTGCTGTTGTATTCCAAGAAAGGCTTCACAAGGCTGGGGGGCGGGGGGAGTCCTGAAGCCAAAGTGGGTCAGTGGAGGAGTCCATGTCTCCCAGAAGTTGACCTGCCTGATGTTTCTGTTGTGCTCAGTCATTGACTAGGAAGCAAGGCCTCATGGCCCAATGGGTGATGAATTTCAGAAGCAGGGCTTGGGGATCTTGGTCAATGACACCCCTTGTAGTAGGAAATCTACAAGGAATTCCACCCCCCTTTTTTTCATGTAACCCCTGTAGTTCTTCCTGGAAGAACAAGTTGATGCTTTCAGACTCTAACATTTTGCTGAGATGTGAAGCTGCAAGCACTTCAAAGCACGTATGCACCCACAAAAGTGAAAGATAAAACAATTTGCAAAACAATCATGCACCCATAAGTTGGTTTCATGAGAAAAGCATTGAGATAAACATATATAACAGCACAAGTACACACAGGTGCATGGGATATATGAGAAGCCAACTCTCCTTCTGCCCATCCTTCAAATATACAAAAACATGACCTAGGAAGCCTATACTTTTCTGAGTGGGAGGAAAGAAAGGAAAATGCATTTATTAGGATTCTAGTTTTGTGCCAGGCACTACGGCAGGTGGTTTCACGTAGGTTAACTTAAAATATAGAGTACTATTTATGTCCCTTTTTGAATACTCATAACAACCTTCCAGTAGGTGCTATTATTTCTGCTACAGATGAAGTAATGGGATTCAAAGAGGTCATAAATTAAAAGTTATGAATAGGTAAATAAAATATTTGGAACTTGAGTGTATTCACAGTGGTCTCTGGTGGGCTTCCACAGCCATTAAATAGTCTTTTATTCATTCTTTTGGATTTTTAAAAAACTCTGATAAATTAATGTTTAATTTTTTAAAAATATATTTTATTGATTTTTTTTACAGAGAGGAAGGGAGAGAGATAGAGAGTTAGAAACATCGATGAGAGAGAAACATCGATCAGCTGCCTCCTGCACATCTCCTACTGGGGATGTGCCCACAACCCAGGTACATGCCCTTAACCGGAATCGAACCTGGGACCCTTGAGTCCGCAGGCCAACGCTCTATCCACTGAGCCAAACCGGTTTCGGCAATGTTTAATTTTTTTACTGTGATCTATAAGTAAAAATAAATCTGCTTTATCACTTGGGGGAAAGTTAAGGAACTTGTCTAAGTTCTCACATCTACTAAATGATAGAACTACAGCTCTTCAAGTTTCCCAATAGGTAAGCACCTCACTAGTTCATAATTGGTTTCCAAATGTCTACTGAAACCAACTGAATCAGAATCACCTTAGGAGATTTCTTTAAAATAGGAATATTTGGCCTCAATTCTGTAAAATTTACATTCAATGGATGTGGATAGATCCTGGAACCACACCGTGTCCAGGCTCATTCTAAAGTACAGTTATATACAGAAACCACTGACACCAAAGAATGGGAAACATTTTAAATACTGGACTACATTTATGGTAAAAGCTATACAATGTTTTGAGGGTGTTAAAAATTCAGATCCAGGATTCATCCCTATGGGCTGATGTCTAACGTCAGTGGCAAAATTTTAAAGATTGGCTTAAAATCTTGAACCAAAGATGGGCTTTCATTTGGACAAGATGGATACCAAGAACTCCTGTATTAATAAGCCAGGACTCTGCATCTCACTTTGTGATTGCTGGTCTCTGATCACCCTGGGGTAAAAGGACTGGAGGAAGTATAGCTGTTTCACAATTCATGAAAGCAAGTGAGTCTGTAAGTGAACTAAAGAATTTGCCTTCTAAGCGGTGCCTACAATGTCTGCAAAATGAATTTGAAGATGCCAAATTCTATTTTGCCTTTTGTCTTTCACCATAAAATTGGAGATAGTTTTAAACTATTTTTTAAATACAATGCAATGACTTTTAAGATTGTAGTAAATTCTTTAAATTTGCACATTTAAATTAATGTATAATTTTCTGATCAAACAATACATGAGTATATGAGATAAGGGTCAAGACTGAAGTTTGATTACTTGAGGAGATATAAATGTAAAGCAAAATTGGCTTGTTGCTGAGCTAACACATTTCTGAGACAGGCTTCTTTGAACTCTTCTTTACTAAAATGAAACAAGAAGTCTGATTCTGAGGGAGGGCTCTGTCTCCAGTGGGGCTCTTGGGACTCCAGCTATGGAAGCATAAAGGATCAATCATGCTGCTAAAAGTAACAAAAGAGATATATGTTAAAAATACATATTGCAAAAGGTATTTTTTACAAATGCTACCTAATTAGCATAGGCTTTTTTTAGATGAAGAAAAACTTTAAATAGTGAATCATAAAGGTTTTGTTCTGAGATAAACAAAGTTTATATAACTTCTCTCCAGTTTGTGACAATATCCTGAGATCCGTGGTTTATGGTTCATGGCTTTTGACTCCTGGGGCCATTTTAAAGGGACAGTGAGCCTTGCCTCAGCTGCCATAGGCAGTTTGCACTTCACCTTGAGTATGGAGAGCTGTGTAAATGCTGCATGAATATTTCACAGGGTGTTTACTGGATAAGGAATGGAAGCTCTAAGAAGTTATATATAATTGTTGTGGGTTACACTGTGGTGGTTGAAATGCATGAATGCCTAAGTTTCAACACTAAAGGTTCATATGAGAAAATTACAGCACTGGTTACTGAGCTCTTTAAAATCAGGAACTGTGACTAACTCATCTTTGTGCCTCCAACCTGTGCACAATTGTTTATTTGGATCAGTAAGTATATGAAAACTGTTTTTTAACCTCATGCTCTTAAAACCATTGAAATTTGGCCTTGGAAGAAAATCGCCAGCCTCTGAGAGAAAGACTCACAAAACCAACTTCTGTCAATGACCAGAGATGTCACAAATCTAGATTTCTCATTTGGAATCTCAAGTGGGTGGATTTAATTAACTGCTATAATTAGAAGCTAATTGTTAGAAGTGGCCTTGGAGCAAACAGTCCCACATCGACCCTGAGCTATCTGATCTCGAACTTTTCCATTTATTCCCTTATTGTTTCAATTCTATTTAATCCAGACAATAACCACATGAAGAATGTTGAAAATGAAAGTTTCCTTTAATTGGTATTCAAGATGTCATTTAGCTCAAAACTTTATTATTTGGAGAGAACATGCAGCTAATGCTAACGATGATCTTGTTCCATTGATATTTATCTACAGATTAAAGGCAGTTGCCCTTCCCTCACCTGTTGAGGAAGTGCTTCCTGCCACTCATTTTCTCCATAACCTCAAGTAAAACTCCATTGGTTTAATGACAATAAGCATTCTTATTGTACCATGACATGATGTTTGGGAAGAAAAATCTAAAATCTTTTACATAAAAGAAGTTTCATAATCACACGCTATGAAAAGGGGGAAAACATATACTTACCATAGGTAGTTTTTACCATAAATTTCTTGACCTTGGTTTCATTAAAGTCTCAACCTAAACATTGCAACCATATAGATTTCTTTAGAGTTTGTTCATGTCGTTGAAATTTGATTGAGAAAAACTTTAACATGGGACACAAAGGGTGATAAGTGGAAGGAGAAGTTAAGGACTGAGCTGCTTTGCAGATCAGAGCATTTGAAAGTGAACACCCAATGTGACAAGAAGCAAAAACCACAGGATACCATGTACTCTTTCTGTTCATTTTGCTTCTCAAGCTACTCACGCTCTTCCTAGTGTCTGTACCTACATCCTCTCTCTTTATTTCACAGATGTCGCTGGGGTAGTGAACCTGATCCAAGCCTGAAGAGCTCAGGGGAGGAAGGGAAGCCTTCTACTTGAGAAGATTTTGCTCCCGATGGGCACAGAAAATGAAGACATTGCCTGCCATGCTTGGAATTTGGATCCTCTTCTTAATCGCACCTCTGGGCATCTGGAGTATCGAAGGTGAAACACATACTTAGATTTTTTTTTATTTTATTTTTCCTTAGGGGCATGTTGGAGGTAATGTTTTTCCTTGCTGATCTTACTGGGATGTGGTGTTTATGTGGAAGACAATGGTAAATAAAATGAAGTAGTTAGATTTGCTCACTGAAGACATTCTAGGACATTAACCATATTAGAACATGGTATTGTACTCAAGTCGTTTTGGCTGATTTTCTTACAAACATGTTCTATTAGTAAGAAAAAGGAATTGGGTAGATGTTATAAGTAGTTAGGGACAAATTTAGCACTACTACTAGCAAAACGGCTCTGAATGTCATACTGATGGTGAATGGCTTGTTCTTTCTAAACCGAAGCTTGGCAGAGTGAGTGTTGTATTACTCAGTTCGGTAGGAAAGGTATTGGATACCTCACTCCATGGCTCCTCTGGAATAATGTTGCTAAATAAAATCACACTACTTGCTTCCGTGGAGTGTGTGCCTGGAGAATACTGATTGAGAAAATGCTGAGAAAGATAGAACTGGAGCATTCTGTCATTGCGTCTAAGAAAATGGTTCTGATTTGGGTGTCATTTGACATAGAAAACAGCTTGGGTTCTGCATAGATGATGTTCGGCCACTTTTGCAAAGATTTTATGAGTTCATAAGCTCCCTAACTTTGACACATTTTAAAGGGCTATAAATAGCTACCAGCGGTTTTAGATTTTTCTCAGGTCTGGTTTCAAATATCCTACTTTATAATAACCACAAGCACACATACTCTTTCCAGTTTTAAATCCAAAATTATGGCCCCTGAAAACCTATAAAATGGTATCTACAACTCTGGAACAGGGTGATTTGGAATTTGTCTCCATGATGCCAGGATGGCACATAACCAGGAGCAAAATAAAACTTCCCTTTAGTCATCTAAGTATTTTCATGATTGTATATTTTTATGTGTGTATATTTGGTATTACGTTGACAAGGGGGTTTAGATAGATGACTGGATTTTTCACTTTCCATAAGATGCCTTCAATCACATAGCTACAACTGGAGTCAAATATTATAAATATTATTAAAAATAATTTATACCAATTTGAAGAATATATAAACGATTCCATGTAAAATGAAATAAAATAATTTTTAGTGCTGTATCAGACTGGGATTGGGGTACAACTTCTATTCCCCCTCCCAACATGCTTACAAAAAAGAACTGGAGTGTTAGAATGGGGTTAGTTTACTGGCTTTGCCACTTACTGTTTGCCTTTGGTTAAGTTTCTTATCTTCTCTTATCCTTAGTTTCCTCCTTTGTAAAATAGAGATAATAATTGTACCTAAATTATGGGCCTATTGTGGACACTGCATATGCAGTAATATGGATCAAATAACTGGCACAGCAAGTGCACACAATAAAAGCTTGCTAAATGTTAATGGCATTTTTGCTAATATTATTTTCACAGGCAACCCCCACAAAATTCAATTAAATGGGCAGCAAGGTTTAACATTATTATTTAAAATGGTTGAGTTTTTAAAGCTAAAATAAAATGAATATATTTGGCCCAAAACATAGTGAACCTAATTCTTTGGAAAATGAAAGGGAAAGCCTTGGATAAAGTCCTGGCCAGGCATCTTACATAGCAGTTGATGGATTATAGCATTTCTTTCATTAAATTAGGACACAGGTTGAGATAAGGGAATGTTTGGTGAGATTTTGTTCTCCCAGACAGAGCTAATGACTATTTCTTAAAAATCACACAACCTTTATATCTTGGAGAATTCCTGTGATTTAGTTAATCACTGAATTCTTTACACTGGCACAGTTTCAAAGTGTTTAAAAATAATTTAAAAGATATTTTTCATCCTCCACTTCAATTCAATGTGAGATGGGTGTGCCTCTTCCCAGAAATCAGGCTGCACTGAGAATAAGGTTGTGAAAAATGTAACATTCACTATAAACTTACTTCTCTATGATGAAATCATGCTTGCTTAAGTGTTTCTCAAAAGTACTTCAGGGGGGCACTCTGCCCCTCTATATCTGACGTAGAATTTCTATTCCGATGAAAAGTATATGTGCAGAACACGCTGGCAGGGACTAGGCTGCAGTGCAGAAGCCCCTGTCAGTCACCTGCCTCACTGCAGGTGAGCAGCTCCAGCTGTGAGGCCCTGGGCCACTTGTTCAGTTGAGGGTCAACCTAGGATTCCACCTTTAAGCAGTCAGAAGCACTTCAGCTAATGTCTGACTACACCACTTGGCCCTATATATGATCCCGAATGAAGACTATAGGAAATCTTTGATTGATCACGGCTTATTGTGAGAAAAAAAAATCCTAATCTGATCTGGTAGCAGAGGACACTCATAGTTTGGCTCTTTTGAGAACACAGTGGTTATGGCCAAGTCTCCTTTGGGTCTTGCCTGTGTCCTCTTTAGCCTGTGTTGTGATACTTCAGTATGAACCATGGATCCATAGTCCACATTCCACCCACAAAGATGTGTTGCTTCACGGTGAACTGGCCATATTGTTAGGTCAGAGCAGAAACATTAGGGCAGAAAGTCCTCTGCATGTGTCTCATTCCTTGAAGTTTCAGGGTCTTTATCAGGCTTATTTCTAAGACTGTATCTATTTGTTCCTGTTGAAATGGGCACAGGAAGTAGAGCGCTGCCTTCTGCCAAATGCCTGTGTATTGTTATTATATGAATGCTACCACTAAATATGACCACCTTTGACGTAAATGTCTAGGAATACTTTCTACAGGGCAGGATTTCCTGAATTAAGGTTTGAATAGGTTAACCCCTACGCTGATTACAGCCTTGAAAAGACTTCTCAAACACTAAAAAGCTCTTTAATTAACTGTTGCTTCCTCTCTCCCACTATCAAAATTTCCTCTATTATAATGTTGAAGTCAAGTGCTGTTTATCTTGCTTCACTGGGACTCTCCTACTTAATTTCTAGTATTTGTGAATTTCACCTTTACTGAGAGTTCAGAGTGGTTGAAAGAAAATGTTCAGTATCTGTAATCAGGTCTAAAAATGAAATCAACGTTTTGCTTTGTTCTTTGGAGAGGCAGTGGTGGGACTCTAGAGCTAGGACTGGATTACTATTCCATCTCTGCCATTCACTGGTTCTGTGACTATAATCTCTCTGATTCTCTTCCCTCATCTAAACAATGGGGACAATAATGACATTAACCTATTTGGGTTGACAAAGTCATCTATAAGTAACTGTTGATATCATTACCTGCTATCATCCCCAGTCAGCAAGAAATGATAATAGAATTTGGGAGTCACAAGATTTGAGTTATATTCTGTCATCACATTGTATCATAAGCAATTTGTTTCACTTTTCTAATATTCTCCATTCTCTTACCTTAAAATAAGCTCAGTATTATCCACCTTTATGGTATCCTCTCATGGATTCTTACTTCTGTGTTTATCCCATAGAAGAAATTACTTACATGCATGTTTCTGTGTGTACACAAGCACGGGTATCACTGTAGTTTTCTCAGAATGTAAATATGTACATTTTGAGGTTCACTTTGAACACAGGCCAAGAGAGTGTTAGAGGCTAGTAGTAGGGAAACATTAGGTTTAGCAGGTAGAGCTCTGTACCTCCTCTCCTCCTTCCTAATAGCCATATTTATTTTATGAGTACAACCTGGAATTTGAATATATCACAAACAATCCATTGTCCAGAAGTGGCTATAAGGAAGGTTGGGGCATTTAGGTTCTAGCTAGATGGTCATGGCTCCATTTCACTTCTCTGATATTAGAAGAGGAGAATTAATATTGGGGGGGGGTAAGGGGGGCGATTGGCAGTTTCTGCCTGCATAGATATTGTTAAGTATCTTCTAGGGCTTTGAAAATGCCAGTGAATCTCAGTGTAGCAGAATGTATTAGGATGCCCAGGAAGTATCTGGGAAAGAAGTAAAAATGAACTTTCCCCGTGTCTTTCCAATAACACATAAACCTAAACTTATTCTGAGCACCACACTTAACCATTCTATCACTGTAGGCAATATTTAGAAATACTCATGTTGGTTTCTTTTTTAATAAATTTTTTGGGTGATATTGATACTAAGATCATATAGGTTTCATGTATACATTTCTATAATTCATGATCTATATATTGCATTTTGTGCCCACCACTCAAAGTCAAATCACTTTCTGTGACCATATATTTGGCCCCCTTTACCTTTTACTAGCCCCAACCCCCTTCCCTCTGGTAACCATCATACTGTTGCCTGTGTCGAATAGTTTCAGTTTTATATCCCACATATGAGTGAAATCATATGGTTCTTAGATTTTTCTGACTGACTTATTTTGATTAGTATAATATTCTCAAGGTTCGGCTTTTTTATGTCTGAGTAATATTCCATACTACTTTATCCAATCCTCTATTGAAACACACCTTGGTTGTCTCCATATCTTGGCCACTGTGAATTATGCTGGAATGAACATAGGGGTGCATATATCTTTGCAAATAAATGTTTTAAAGTTTTTTGGGTAGAGACATAGGAGAGGGATTGCTGGGTCATATGGTTACTCTATTCTTAATTTTTTGAAGAACTGCCATACTGTTTTCCATAGTGGCTATAACAATCTACATTCCCACCACCAGTAAATGAGGTTTCCTTTTACTCCAAACCTCTCCAACACTTGTTATTACCTGCCTTGTTGATTATAGCCATTCTAACAGGTGTGAGGTGGTATCTCATTGTAGTTTTGATTTGCATTTCCCTAATCACTAGTGAGGTTGAACATCTTTTCATTTATCTGTTGGTCATTTGTATGTCTTCTTTGGGGAGGTGTCTGTTCAGGTGCTTTGCCCATTTTTAAATTGCATTGTTTGTTTGATGCTGAGTTGTTTGTGTTTTTTATATATTTTGGATATTAACCCTTTGTCAGAAATGTCATTTGTAAATATTATCTCTCATTTGGTTGGATGCCTTTTTGTTTTGTTTTTGCTTTTTGTTGTGCAGAAGCCTTTTAGTTTGATATAGTACCATCCATTTATTTTTTTCTTTACTTCCCTTGCTTTTGGGGTCAAATTCATAAAACGTTCTCTATGACCAAGGTCCATAAGTTTAGTACCTAATATTATCTTTTATATAAGTTATTATTTCTGATAAAATGCTGAAGGCTTTCTTTGATGCTGCTGTCTCCAGCTTCTAAGATATTCTCTTAGATTTTTCTGCCCTACTTTTCTTCTTGAAGTCACTGTGACCAAGGTGAAGAGCCTATCACCTCTGAAAGACAGGCCCACCTGTGTCAGGTAATTAGTGTCTTCCCAGGCCAGAGCTAGTCTCTACATTGACAACATAAAACATTGTTTTTTAGGTCTCATTGTATTGAAAGATAATTACACATTGGCCAACAAACTTTCCACCAGACACTCATTCTTGTCACATAGGGTGGGCATGACTCTGAATCCTCTGTCATGGGGAGGCAAACACAGTGCCAATAGGGTAGAATCACAAGGGGACATTTGTTACCTGGTAGGGAGGTACTTGGAAAGTACCGAAAGACAAATATTTTTTTTTACTTGACCAAGGCTGGCCTTGCTGGTAATGTACTAGTATTTCTGTAGGATTTCATCTCTCAGATAGAAGAACATTTTTCTCTGGGATATACTGCTTTTTCCATATTATATGTGTTTGCCTGATGAGTATACCCATTTTTATACATCACTGCTGATTCCTATGAAAGCAGTTGGAAACAACTATTCAGAGCGGAGGCACTTGAAGCAGATCTTCTGGGTTTCCATCTTGTCTCTGCTACCTACATGCCTTGTGACCTTGAACAATAACTCAACCTAGCCACGTTAATTTTATTCCAAATATATAATACCTGACACTTATTGTTTATTATGAGCAAGCAGAGTCAGCTATGGTGCTTTAATACTTTTAGGCAAAGCTATACTAGAATGACTGTTTCAAAACAAAACAGCTTCAGAATAACCCCAAACTAGATAAAGCCAAGAGATACATGGCTTGGTCTTAAATTGCTCAATACAACTACATTGAAAAGATAGTCTTCAAATTTCCCTCAAATAGATATATCACAAGCTGAGAAATTCTAGCACTAGAAGAATTTCCTTCAACATATGCTAAATTATAAAGCAAACCTAAAGGAAGGTTTTAAAGAGGAAATAATAATAAAAGTTGACTATAACAGTTCTCGCCGAACCGGTTTGGCTCAGTGGATAGAGCGTCGGCCTGCGGACTCAAGGGTCCCGGGTTCGATTCCGGTCAAGGGCATGTACCTTGGTTGCGGGCACATCCCCAGTGGGGGGCGTGCAGGAGGCAGCTGATCGAACTCTCTCATCGATGTTTCTAACTCTCTATCCCTCTCCCTTCTTCTCTGTAAAAAATCAATAAAAATATAAAAAAAAAAATAAAGTAAGCATTTTAAAAAAAAAGTTGACTATAACAGTTCTCTTAATTTTCTTGTTTCATAGTCTTTTAAGTAAAGGGAATAAATATGGAATTACACCATGTGTGTTCTTGGTGCGAAGTTAATTATTCCCAGTTCCATTTTAGCCAAAAAAAACCCTTTATATTATGTAAGTCTGTCTCTCTCTCTCTCTCTCTCTCTCTCTCTCTCTCTCTCTCTGTGTGTGTGTGTGTTTAGACTTGGAAGAGACACCTACTACTCTCAAAAGACCAGTATCAGACAATATGCACAGAAAAGAAAAACTTAAACTATTATTGCATACTGGTTCTATGTCTTTTATTTATATTACATTATATGTTTCTCAGGTAGATGTGGGTGAATATCTTCCATCTGACAATAGGGGCTGAGATTCAGTCAGTTTTTATTCTACCCATTAAGATTAATTTATAGGATTTTCTTAAACTAACAATGATCACTCTTTACAATAGAAACCCTGATTTTAACATATATATGTGTGCATCTTTCTTATTCATATTTCCCCAAGTATTTCCAGCATTTCTTGGAATATCTGATTTATGGAGTGGGTTGTTTTTTTTTACCACAGAGTTAAAGTAGTAAGTTTAATCAACATTACATAATACAATGTAATATTAGTGGTTCTGTATGAGGTGGAACTCCACACCCTCATCTCATGTCACCACATTTCTGATTTTGTGAGTCAATGGCTTTCTGATGCTGTGCATGTAATTCCCTGAGAGTGTCCAGGTGGATGCTCTCCCAGGATCTTTGATGGGTGATTACATGGCTGCTATTGCTGTACCTGGATCGGCCTTGGCTATGCTCAAGCCACTGCCTCAAGGGATCACTAAATCCACACCAATCTATAAGGGAAGAGGCACTGGTTTCTCTTCCCTGGTGGTCATCATAGCTCCTCTCCTATCCTCCACTCAAATCCTCTAGAAAGCAGATCAGACCACCTGCATCCTCTGAAGACCTATTTTCCTCCTGAGGCTGAAGAATTATCTCTTTCCATAACCCTCCTACCATGTGTCTGAAATTGGTTGATTGGTGATCTATCGTAGTATATCTGAAAGAAGCTAAACTCCTAGTTTATGTCATAGAAAATTATTAGCATATTATACCCTTTGTAGTCATTTCAGTTTTTCAAAAATTATTTGTTTACATTTTTTTATGCTCAACTCTAATGTTGTCTTAGCACCAGTCAGACATTCTGCATTTATTACAGGTGCTCATTTCGTTCAGTGAATATAATCATTTTGAACTTTCCATAATATGTAAGAATTTTTCAATGGAAAGATTTTTATCCAGTGGAAAGCTTGGTTGGGATTTTCCTCACGATAATAATCAAGACATATGGTCTTTAAAAAATAAGAAAAAATTGTATTTCATATAAGATTTGAATTACAAACTTTTTTAAAAAGAGCTAATAAGTTTCACAAATTATGTACCCTTTTTGGCTCCTGATGTACCTGCAGCTACACTTACTTGGCTGGGAGGTACTGGGCCAGGCAGTTGTTTGGGGCTGGCATGACTTCCTGATTGGTGGATGTGGGTATCTGGATGACCACAGCATGTCAATTATTAAATATTTTTAATATAAACCTGAGTCGACATAAATCAGGCCTTTCCACTCTGCGTACTCGTGAGGTCTAGTTTCTCTTTAGTGGTTAAAGCTTAACCACTGCAGGGCATGTTGAGGTGCATACATCCTCCACCTCAATGCCTTTGACTGGCCTCTCTAAGGGAGTTCAGCTGTGTCTGCTCTGTGTCCTTAGTACACAGAGAGCATTAGTCAGAGTTGTGGACAGATTTTTCTCTCCATGAAGCTGTCTCTGTTAAGTCTCAGGGTACATCATGCCATCTTACTTTTGAACCTTTTCTAAGGCTATCTCCTCGATAGAGGCAGGTACCATCCCACCAAAAAGGTTGTAGAGCAGATAGGAAGACAGATGCATAAACACATATCCTATATAATAAAGAGCTAATATGCTAATTAGACCAGATGGTGGAACGGCCTTCCAGAAAGACCTTCCAGGACAACCTTCCAGAATGACCAGTGGGCAGGGGCTGCTGTGAGGGCTGAGCCTCTTGCACAAATTTCATGCATTGGGCCTCTAGTTTAATTATAATAGAACTAGGGGCCTGGTGCACTGGGGGGGTCCCTCAGACCAGCCTGCCCCCTCTCACATACTGGGAGCCCTCAGGGGATGTCCTACTGACAGCTTAGGCCCGCCCCCTGCTCCCCTCCCCTTGGGGAGCAGGCCTAAGCAGCAGTCTGGCCTCCCTTTGTGGGAGGTGACCGGGCTGATCAGGGGAAGGCACCAGCCCCATCACCCCGCTGCTGCAGCCACTGCTAGTCACTGCAGCCACCAAGGCTCCAGTCCCTTCACCATGAAAAAATGACAACTTTCTTTAGGCATTTTCAAGATGTGTCTTTCGTAGGATATGACATTTCTTTCTTTCTTTCTTTTTTAATTTTATCCTCACCTGAGGATACGTTTCCATTGATTTTTAGAGAATGTGGAAGAGAAAGGGAAAGACAGAGAGAAACATCAAAGTGAGAGGCACACTTTGATTGGTTGCCTCCTGCATGAGCCTTGACCTGGGCCCCAGCCAGGAAGGAGCCTGCAACCTAGGTACATGCCCTTGGTGAGAATTGAACCCAGACCCTGCCATTGGCAGGCCAAGGCATTATCCACTGAGCCAAACCAGCTAGGGCAGGATATGACATTTATTAGCCCTCCAGCAGCAGACCTTTGTTTTTTTTCTCTCTAGGAGTGTGGTAAAAAACCCTAGATCACCTTTTTGGATTCTTATTACCCAAGTTACTAAGAATATTACCAGTGGCATACAGGGAGCTTAGCCAATGAGCGGTCAGAAAAAGTGTTTCCTCTGCAGTTCACACCAATCACTGGTCCGCCCTGCCCAGACCCCTCCGATCCTGGCTCCACCCCTGCCCAGGCCCCTGCCATCGCTGGCTCCGCCCCTGCCCCACTGCAGCCTCTAGCCAAGGCTGCAGGCCTGGGCAGGGGACCCCCAGACCCCTGCTTTGCCAGCTCTGCCCCTGCCCAGGCCACTGCCAGCCCCGGTTCTGCTCCTGCCTAGGCCCCTGCAATTGCCGGCTCTGCCCCCTGCCCCCTCTGATTGCCAGCTCTGGTCCTGCCCAGACCTGGGCAGGGAACCCCCAGCCCCCTCTGATTTCTGGCTCTACCCCTGCCCCCTCCAATCACTGGCTCCACCCCAGCCCCCTCCGATCGCTGGCTCTGCCCCTGCCCCCTCTGATCACCGGCTCTGCCCCTGCCCCCTCAGATCGCCTGCTCCACCCCTCAGCCCCCCCTCTGTCTCCCCTGCCACCTGCCTGGCCAACAGGCCTGGACACTTCAGCGGCGGGACTGAAGGGACTGGGCGCTGCCATCTTTGTGACAGAGTGATGGAGTGATGACTAATTTGCATATCACTCTTTTATTAGATAGGATGCTGTATATCACACAAAATAACATGGGACATTTGCCAAGGAGAATATCAAGTGTACTTGGGTTGCTGGAATATGGGGTGGTTTAGTTTGCATAAGGAGGCAGGGAGTAAATTTTATTGTGACATCTGAACATGTCCCTGTAAGCATTAAAGAGTCTCTGGAGGGTTTTAGGCAAAAAGTCCTGTGATTGGATTTTCATTTTATGAATACAAACTGACAGTAATGTAGAGAATGGATTGAAGTAGGGGGAGGGGAGCAAGGCCAAGTTTGGAATGTAGAAGATTAGTTGGTAAACTGTGACAATAACCCACATGGAGCAGAATAAGACACAAATGAAAGTAGTGGCATGAAAACAAAATTTTGCATGCTGAATCAAGTTACTTGGAGACTGATAAAATGGAACAGTAAAGGGGAAAGATATCAAGATGACTCCCAGGCTGCTAGGTAGGTGATGGTATTATACTATGATAATGGGAAGAAGACCAGATTTGCCCCAGGATGGAGTATGGGGCAGGAGGGAGTTCAATCTCCTCCTTGAAGCCTTTCTTGATTGCTCCAGCCACATGGGCTCTCTTCCTCTTTGAGATCTGAGGGCTTTGAGAGACTGTATAATCAAGATAATAAAAGAAAAATCTAATGGGAAAATTAAGGAGCAATGGCAGCCTCTTTCTGCATCCCCTTTGCACTAGAAACAGTCACATTACTAAATAAACTGTCATATAAACAATGAGATATTCACACCCCTGGTGTGGGCAGTACGGGGTACATTGTCTGTACAGAATTTAAAAACAAATAAAAGTTGGTTTATTTTTAATTATCACCATGTGCCAGCAATTCTCAATAATATCAGTGGTAGAATATTCTTCCCCTTAAAAATAATTTTGTTTTAAAGTTCTAAATAATTACTATGGTTACTGCTGAGTTTTAATAATATGTATGAAAGCTTCAAATTAACATATTTTTAGTACTTCCTCTTTGATAACCATTACATTCTATGCAGATAATAATGTGGTGAAGGCCTGAGGAACTAGGTGGAAGGGGGTAGTGGGGGAAAAATGGGGACATCTGTAATACTCTCAACAATGAAGATATTTTTTTTTAATTAAAAAAGGAAAATTAACTCAGAGAACTTCCCAGTTATAAAGTTAGCCCTGGACATATACAAATTCAGCTACATTTCAAGAGTGAATTCATAATGCTCAGAATCACTCAAGCTTGCTCCAGGCACAGTTGTATCTCCAGTCCCTGTGGTTCTCCACATTCCTGCGTTTAAACAGTAGATTTTAAAACACAATAATACCACAGTGATTATAGAGACAAAGACACAGAAAGTGAGAGGTTTTATTTCTTTCATTCTATGCAACCATTTTGAATATTTATTTGTTTAAAATTTGAAACAGTAAAACTGTACAGACTTTGAAGTATAATTTCATGAATGAACTAAAGTGCATTCATACATGAAATGTTTGGTTGATTAATATCTTTACAATTGAAATATATTCTTCTCTTTAAAGTGTTAATTATTTTTAAATTAAAAAATGAATGAAGAAAAAAACTTTATATTTAGTAATTACCTAAATTTCATCCTTTTTTAGCATTTCAGTTTTTAATATAATTCACTTATTAGTTACTAGAAAATTATTTATATAAACTAATATATCAGGCTATAACTAAAGAATTAAAGTTCACACCAGGTAGATATAAAATTATTAAGTAAATAGTACATTTTTACTTTCTTGAATTCTAACATTATTTTTCAAATATCTCTTAACTTGCATGGTTATATATACAAGTTCAGTAAAAATTATTCACCGGCTATGTGTCTTTTCATTTCATTTTATTATTTGTCTCATTTCACAATTATTTCCAAGAATATGTTCCCATATAGAAGAGGGGATTGTTAAAAATGTTCTCTGAGCATCAAATATGCCAGGTACAGCCTAGTCATGGGCTATACCCATTGTGATAATACAACAGTGATTTCCATGAGAATTCTTAAAAATTAATTCTTATTTTTGAAAGTATTACATATGCCCCCCTTTCCCCCTATTAACCCCTTCTAGCCTCCATAAGAAGTTTTAAAATGAGAAGCTTCCTAAACCTATAAAGACTTGGAAACGGATACTGTATCATTTGATAATTTGGGGATGGTTGAGGTTCCATCCTTTTACTGCATGTATTTAAATTATTTTTAGCATTGAGAATTTCCTACCACTAAATCTGAATGTTTGAGAAAAACAACAGGAACAATAATAGCAGGAACAACCATAACTAACATTGGCCTATAAACCCCAGCCACAAGCAAATGTGATCTTCATCTCTCTTCAGAAAATGTTTTGTTTTGACAGGACAAACCCACTGGGGTCAGGTTTGGATGTCCTGAGTGTCATAAGAGGGATATGCACAATTCAGGACAAGCAGCAAAGAAAAGTCAACATGCTTGTCAGGTGGAAAATTAAAATGGTGCCAATGAGCTCAGTGCATCATTCCTGCCCTGAAACATTAGTTTTTGTTTCAGAGACATGGGGAATATAATACCTTCTTTGTACAGAGAGAGTATTCTTGATGACTTTTAGAGAGTATGGCAAGCCTGTATTTATCTATTCATTCCTCCATTCAAGAAAAATTCCCATGATAGACAATGTGGCAGTCGATAATCCCCATCCTGCTGATAAGAATATGCAGGAACTGCAGGAGTGTTCCCATAATCCCATTGCAAGTCAGCGATGTGGTCAGCTCACTCTCTTCTCCACTCTGTACACTCCTCCCAAATATATAGTCAAAGAATGCTGGAACTACAAGGGATGATCAACTGTACTACTAGCACTGGGTGACAGCTCGATGGCTAAATGTAATATAACAGAAAGCGAGATTTACAAGTAACTTTATAGTGTCAGTCACACACTGAAGGAAGTGAAGTTGTGTATGTATTTTTGTGTGGGAGAGGGTGGTAAGTGATAATTTTCTTCTTTTTGCCATCCAATCCTTTTATTTTTATTTTAAAGAAATGGAATGCCAGGGAGCCTGGGTGGCTCTCTCAATATCACACAATGTTTTAGCATTTGAACAACCATGTTCAAATGAATATTCTAATTTTTAGCTATCTCCATGACCTTTATAAATATCTCAAAAGCATCAAGCTCTGTATTTTCTCATGGTTGATAAGCAAAATGTAAATTTCTCCCACATAATGCTATTCCATTTATTCTGAAGCAGCTAGTCTCCATGTCACTGTTTCAGAAAACCATGACCCAAGTGCATATCAATTCATGAATCTGCCATGAGATCCCTGCCCTCTCTGCCTTTGCCCTTCTATGACCTCCCATGCCCACTCACTGCTCTAATATCAAAGAGCTCCTGGTTCACCTCATAAGGTTCAGCTCAAACACAACCTTTCCATAAGCCTTGTTCCAATAGCCCCAGCAGAAGTGAATCTTCTGCACACCCACGCAAAGTTTTCACCTCTTTACCAGTGTTATTTTGTTCTCCCATTGGTCAAGTGTTTTTATTTTCCACTGGAAGGCATGCCCCATGCTGGCAGATACCATGTCTTATTTATTTTATTTTTTAAAATATATTTTATTGATATTTTACAGAGAGGAAGGGAGAGGAATAGAGAGTTAGAAACATCGATGAGAGAGAAACATCCATCAGCTGCCTCCTGCACACCTCCTACTGGGGATGTGCCTACAACCAAGGTACATGCCCTTGACTGGAATCGAACCTGGGACCTTTCAGTCCACAGGCCAATGCTCTATCCACTGAGCCAAACCAGTTAGGGCCCATGTCTTATTTATTTATAAGAGATCCCTCTGAGCCTTCCTTTCAGCCCAGGTGAGCTTGAAGAAAAAAGAGTGGTAGATAGTAAACTTATTTCAGAGAAGATACTCTGTTGTTAATTAATCTTGTCTCACAAATGGAATGGTAAGTTCCTTGAGGGAAGAAAGTCTTTGTCACTCTGGCTGGGTTGCTCAGTTGGTTGGGGTGTCATCCCTACACCAATAGCTTTTGGTTTCTATTTCTGGTCAGGACACATACCTAGGTTTCAGGTTTAATCCCTGGTTCCTGCACATTTGGGAAGCAACCAATGGATGTTTCTCTCTCTCTTTCTCCCCTTCCCCCTCTCTCTCTCTCTCTTTCTCCCCTTTCCCCTCTCTCTAAAATCCTATCTAATAATAGACAAACATGGTAATTGACTGTACCTTCGCTATGCCTCCCATTGGCTAATCGGCATGATATGCAAATTAACTGCCAACAAAGATGGCAGCTAATTTGCATACTGCAGGCAGATCCTGCTGCGCCGCCCCGCCTGGGGCTGGCGGCAGCACGATCCCCAGCTGCTGGCCGCCCCAGCGGGAGATCCTGGCCTGCCGTGTGTGGGGCAGGGAGGCAGGGTGGCCGGCAGTGAGATCTCACGCCACTGCCTGCCCAAGTGCGGGATCCGGGCCTGTCCTTTATGGGGCAGGGTGGGCGGGGTGGGTGGCAGCGCAATCCCCGCCCACCCCAGCGCGGGATCCGGGCCTGTCGTGTGTGGGACGGGGTGGGCGGCAGTGGAATCCTGAGCCGCCGCCTGCCGCCTGCCGCAGCACAGGATCCGGGCCTGCCCTCTGCGACCAGGGGAGATGGGGCAGACACCGCAGGATTGGGTGTGCCATTTGCCACCAGGGGAGCTGGACTAAGCCAACAGGTGGTTATCTCCCAAGGGGTCCCAAACTTTGAGAGGGCACAGGTTGGGCTGAGGGACCCCCCCTCCCACCAGTGCACAAATTGTTGTGCACCGGGCTTCTAGTCAATAATAATAATAAAAAAAATATCCTCCCATGAGGATTAAAAAAAGAAATTTTTGGAAAAAGAAGGCCTTTGTCTATAACTATCGTGTCGTTTTTCACGATGCTGGCACAGAGTTATGGGCTCCATAAACTATGATTGACTTATCCCAGTAAATGAAAAGGGAACTTAGGAGGCTGAGAGAGCCTATTAACTTAGGGAGAGCATCGGACTTCTGGAAACAAAGGTTTCACTTGGTCTTTCCGCCTCTGCCTCCTTGCTTTTTTGTCATAAGTCTAACCACATCTAGGTCGGTACTTCCTTTTGCTAAATTATCTTACCCTTTCTCTTCAATTTTTTGAAAACCTCATTCTCATAACTTCACTTTTAGTTTGCTTTCATTTTTATTCTGAATTTTTGGAAGCAACTGAATTGGAAAGCCTTATTGTGCACTTATTTGAGATCTCAGAGCACTTATAAATACAGGGTGTCCCCCAAAAATGTATACACACTTTGAATGATTATAAAGTCAGTGTTTATTAACATACAGTTCATTTTCTAAATTAAGTGAGTTATCAGCTGTTAAAGTGTGTATACATATTTTTGGGACACCCTAATTATAAATATTCAGAGCTTCTAAAAGTTCTTTACAGGTTTCTTGTCTCAATCTGATTCCCGAAAACTCAATCAGGTAATACTTACTCTGAGCAAGGATTGATGATATGTGAGCAGAAATTATGGTGACAGGTTTATCAGATGTTAGGAAATAGCTAAAAACGAGCATATTTTTATACCATGCTGCCAAGGGTATAGAAAAAAAGTGAAAAATTATGCTAGGTAGAGCAGTATAGGGAATGTGGGGCCATAATAATATACATCAGTGATTTTCAACCTTTTTCTTCTCATGGTACACATAAACTACTGAAAATTCTGTGGCACATCTAAAATACATTTTTTGTTGATTTGACAAAAAATAGGTATAATTCTGATTCATTCACCCCAGATGGCTATTGTTGTGTTGGCTGTCATTATATTTTTGAACAAGCTAAGGGAAAAGAGGTCAATGCTTCTGACTAAATAGTCAGGTATTGCATGTTTTAAAAATTCTTGTGGCACACCAGTGTACCTACCGCGGCACACCAGTTGAAAATTGCTGATGTGTATTGTTTTTGTTGTAAGAAGTAAATGCGTTAAAATACTTATGTGTTTTAAACAACCCCTGGAATATAATAAGTAATTGACTAAAAAATGCTGTTATTATTTGCTTTCTATTAAAGTAGGTATACAATAATAACAATAAGTAACAATAAAAATATATACTTTTATAATAAAAATATTTTGGAAATTTAGGAAATTATTGAATACTTGAGGGAATTATTTATTTATTTTTTTCAGCAAATATGTATTATGTGCTACCACATGCCAGACACTCTGCTAGTGAGGGTCAATTACTGAAAATGTTATCTCAAAAAATTATAGCATGGTGCTTAAGAAATCTTTGGCAGAGACCGTTGAAGTAGCAAAGGTCTGGTCTTTCCAGGACAGATTTGATTTTAATCTTGTTTTTATCTTTCAGGAGAAAAACCATGTGAAACACAACTTCGTGTTCAGAGGGAGTCAATGCAGAACGTCTATGCAGGGGACCCATTTCAACTGGAATGCCCTGTGGTATACTGCGCTGGCAGACCTAACGTGACCTGGTGCAAGTTGAATGAAACCCAGTGTTTGCCTCTGGGGGCTAGCAATCGGTTACACATGGAATGGGAACACAGACAGAATACTTTCATTTTTATTCTACATTTTGATCAAGCATTGCCTACTGACAATGGATCATACCGCTGTTCTTTGAATGTTTCATCTGTACTCTTTGAAAGTCACTCAATAGCTGTTAATGTGATAGGTGAGTTCTAGACAATGAGACTAATATTTTTCTCATCATGTTTCAAGGAAAAGGAGAACCCAGATTCTTAAGTAATTGTGTTAGACACTGAACTTATAAAACATTAAAATGGTGCTATACCTCATAGACTGAAACATGTATGCACATGTGTGTGTGTGTAGGTATATGTGTGTTTTGGGGTGAGTGAGTTAGAGAAGAGTAGAAAAATATAATAAAATTTATTGTTTTGCCTTAAGGAAGAATAAAATTTATTTGGTAAGTCCAAAAGTAGATCTCTAAAATGTGGGGAAAATTACAAAGTGAATACCAATAGTAGTAGACAGTTTTCTATTCTCTGTCCTTGTTTACTTTTTCTTTTATTTTTTCTTCCATATTTCTGTCCTTGACTTTTACTGATAATGATTCCTTGAAGTTATGTTTGTAGTGGTAAGAAAATTATACATTTATTAATAAATACTTGAAGTTATGTTAATAGTTCATGTTTGCACAGAGGGCAAACAGCACACAAATAACCTGACTCCCTGATAAGTTTTAAGAATAGTTATAGAGTTAGCTGTCTCCACAGAGTCTCTCCAGAGGATCGCAATAGGCTCAAACTACAGAGGAAAGACAGGTTGAGATTAAATTGGGCAAAACTAAACTGAATGAAACACAGAAAATAAAAAAGAGGATTGGGGGACAGGAAAAAAAATTTGGTTTAAAGTACTCTCAAAGCTAATATCATACTTATTGGTGAAAGATAAAGCTTTTCCCCTAAGAAGAAGAACAAGACAAGGGTGTATGCTTCTATTCAACACTGAACTGGAATTTCTAGCCATAGCAACTAGGCAAGAAAAAAACAACACTATCCAAATTGCAAAGGAAGAAGTAAAAATATATTTTCACAGATGACATGATATTATATAGAGAAAATCCTTTAAAATCCTCAAAAACTACTAGAGCTAATAAATTAATTCAACAGTTTTATTAACAACAGAAAAATAGTAGTATTTCTATCTTCTAGCAATGAGCTATCAATCTGAAAAAGAAATTAAGAAAGAATTCCACTTAGATTAGTATAAAAAAGAATAAAACATGTAGGAATAAATTTAACCTAGAAAGTACAATATTTTGGTGCTAGTTGCAACCCTGAGACTCTGCTTTTGCAAATTTGGGGTCAAACTGAATGCTAGTTGCCTGTGACCATCTGTGCACTGGTTTATAAACCTCTTTAGAATGGAGGCTGTGTCTCAAACATCTTTGCTTCTCTACAAATAGATGGCATAGTGTCTGGCACATAGTGGATGGTTCAATAAAGATTACTTTGTAAATGAATTAAAAAACATAATCTATGGTAAGTGAAAAAAAACGCCTTTAACAACCTGGAGAAGCCTATATTGAGGATGTATGGAATTAATGCTTTCTGGAGAGAATTGTACTATTAATTTACATAATAAGATAAAATTCTAAAATTTTAAAGAAGTAGTATATATTTTTTAACTGGCAAAATAAATGCGAAAAATAAGCAAAACTTGCCCTAGCTGGTTTGGCTCAGTGAATAGAGCATTGGCCCTCAGACTGAAGGGTCCTGGGTTTGATTTTGGTCAGGGGCATGTACCTTGGTTGCAGCTTTGATCCCAGCTCCAGTCAGGGCGCATGCAGGAGGCAACCAATTGATATGTCTCTCTCACATTGATGTTTCTCTTTCTGTCTCTTCCCTTCCCTTCTACTCTCTATCTATAAAAATAAAAGCAAAATTTGCCCTAGCCAGTGTACCTCAGTGGTTACAGCATCAGCCCAGAGTCACAGGTTCAATTCTGGGCAAGGACACATACCTGGGTTGCAGCCAATTGATCTCTCTCTCTCTCTCTCTCTCTCTCTCTATCTATCTCTCTTTCCCCTTCCACTCTCTCTAAAATGTCAATGGAAAAAAAAATCCTTACCCAGCCTTGGGTAAGGATTAACAAGAACAACAACAACAAAAAGAAAAACTTACAAAAATGTTACTTCCTGGGTGATATTAATTATACTGTTAAATGTAAAATAAGCACTACTAGGTAATTTATATAATGTATATTCATGTAATATATAAACAAAATTAAATATAGTGACATCAAGTCCACCTCCCTTGGAAGACAGCCTTCTTGTAAGATTTAGTCTTTCCTTGCGAGACCAGTCCACTTCTGTACAAGAGAGAGGACTTGAGCCAAATGTCTCTCCCATATTTGGGTCTTTCCTTGACCACTCCAGATGGTTGTGCAGTTGGTAAAGTGCCTGTTCTAGGGAATCAAGTCAAGGCTAAAATTAGGATTAATAATCTGTCTCTATAATAATCTGTCTCTCCTGTGGAGGAGGGAGCTTAACTTCAGAGGAAAAGGGAGGCAGCAGCCCCTCCTATACCCTGTGCCCTGAGGAGATGTGCTTATTATTAGGATCCTATTGGGACAAAGAATATGAAGGATGAAGTGGCCTAAGAGCTAAGGAGGAGACATTAAAGGCCCTTTAAATTTCTCTTTGAAGACTTCTACTCTCCTAATTTCCTTTTCTCCTTCCTTTCTTTTCATTTCCTTTATTTTTTTTAAAAAAAACATGTTTTTTATTGATTTTTAGAGTGATAAGAAGGGAGAGGGTTAGAGAGATGGAAGCATGATGAGAGAGAAACATCGTCAATCGGCTGCCTCCTGTATGCCCTGTACTGGGAATGGAGTCCACAACCCCGTCATGTGCCCTGACCCAAATCAAACCAGTGACCTCTTGGTTCCTGGGTCAATGCTAAACCACTGGGCCAGTCTCACTTCTTTTATTATCACTCTGTTAATTAATACTCCTGACCCCCATTGGGAATTCCCCAGGACTTTTCTTTGGCCTTCTATTTTTGTCTGTCAACAACCTTCCACTCTCCCATGTGTTGCCTCCTACAGCTTCTCTGATCATCTCAGATTTTCATTATCTTCCTCCTAAATGATTTCAATTTATTGTATGACTTCCTCTTCTTTAGTGTTTTCCAATTTTTGTTCATTTCAGCCTAAAATCTTCCTGATAAACTTATTTTTTCTAATAAACTTTGTTCATAATCCCAATCATTTATTGTGTCCCCTGCAGAGCATCCCCAGCACTTATAACATTGGGCTCAAGGTTGTTACCCAGCATTCAAAGCCTTCCACAGTGAATCTCCACCTATCTTTCTGGGTTGTGTCTGGATTCCATAAAGAAACGCTCAACTCCAGCCTAACAGCCCTACTTGCCATTGCCATATCTTCACCACGGTCCTTCCAATGCCGCTGTCACCACTCATGTGACCCCCATGCATCTGCCTCCATCTATCAAATTCTACCTCTTCTGTCAAGACCAGCTTATTTCTCAAGTTCTTAATGAAAACTTTCATGTTCACCCTTGAGGAAGTGATTTTCTCTCTCTCTCTCTCTCTCTCTCTCTCTTTTAAAAATATATTTTATTGGTTTTTTACAGAGAGAAAGGGAGAGAGATAGAGAGTTAGAAACATTCATCAGCTGTCTCCTGCACACCCCCCACTGGAGATGTGCCCGCAACCAAGGTACATGCCCTTGACCGGAGTCGAACCTGGGACCCTTCAGTTCGCAGGCTGACACTCTATCCACTGAGCCAAACCGGTCAGGGAGGAAGTGGTTTATCTTTTCTAGCCGCTTTTATGCTATTGAAGGTCTGTGCCTCTCAATTATCACACATCCCCTGGTACTAAAATAATGTGTGGATATATCTTTTATTCCATCAAGGATTATACTTTCCTGGGAAGCAGGAACTGTGTCATAATTCTTTGGGTCATCCTGCTACCTTGAAAAGTAAAATAAATTATTTAATAACTGGCTTTTAACTGAGTGGAATTTTCCTTTCATGAAGTTATAAAAGCAAACAACAGGAAAGGGTCAAGGAAAAATTCCTTATCTTCTATACCTGGAAGTATTCAGTGAACTAAGTACAAGATGAGGAGAAAACTATACTTTGAAATTATATTTAAGAATCATGCTTTTTGTAAATATATTTGGATGTATTATGAAAAAAATATTTCCTTTTCTTCCTTTGAAATATCTTTCTTAGGGGATATTGGAAAATTTTCTATTTTTGTATCTGATTCCTGTTTGCTTTTTAAAAAGTTGTTGAATTTATCAAGATGACATTGGTTAATAAAATTATGTAGGTAAATAACACTGCAATAAACATTAGGGTGCATATATTCTTTTGAATTAATGTTTTGGGTTTCTTTGGATATATTCCCAGAAGTGGAATCGCTGGGTGGCAGTTACATTTTTAATTTTTTGAGGTAACTCCATACTGCTTTCCACAGTGGCTGCACCAATTTGCATTCCCACCAACAGTGCACAAGGGTTCCCTTTTTTCCACATCCTCGCCAACATTATTGTTTGTTGATTTACTGAGTCTCACTTGCTTTTTATGTTCAAGTTAAGAATTGGTCTATGTAATAACAGGGATGAAGAAAGAAGGGGCTTGGACACTGTTGGGAACTATTCTTCCAGAATTAACCAAGGCACGTTGCAGAGCAAAGTCCCAGAGGAAAAGTTGACAGAGCTGGGGAACAGTCACTGGAACATACAATGGCCTGCAACTCCATCCTTCCCAATCTGCCCTTGCTCAGTTCCTGATTAGGAAGTTTGCAAAGACAAGTGATCATTGTCTTAGGAAAGTGCAGGTGGTATGAGTAGGCAGGAAGTGAGAGGGACTATCTTTGTTTGAGAATGAGTGCTCAACTTGTCATCAAAAGCATTCTTTCCTTGTGGCCTTCCACACTCACTTGGAACACCTGCTGAGTGTGTGTACAGTGGCACAGTGTTGTTATTCTCGGTACCAGAAGATGTCATACAGGTTGTATTGTGTCCTTATCCTTAAGGAATGAGGAAGAGGGAATCAGAGCAGACAGATGAAGGTTGTGACATATTTACTCAGTCTTTCTTTGAGCCTGAAAATCAACCCAGTAATTTCCTTTGTGTCTATGATCTCAGAGTTACTCGCAAATTACACAAACTGGATCCTTTTACTGGATTATTGGATTCGCTGTTAATATGCAAATGTAGGAGTCATCTCAGATACTAGCTCTGACTTTAGACATACCTGATATACACCCGCATTCTTTTCACAATCAAATTCAAAACTTACCTTGTTTTTCTATTTCAGCAGGGACTCGAAATAACTCAGAACATCCTCTAATAAGTAAGTATCAATCTAGTTAAATAAAATTAAGGGAACTAGATTGTTTGATGGCTGGAGAAACAATAAAAGTTGGATCTTCTTAATTGAATGGATTTGTTTGTATTAGGTTATCTGTTGTGGGAACCTTCGTTCTTATTCCTATCCACACCCCTCTCCCAGACAGCTGTGTCTGCAGCTGCAGCATGAATAATACAACATTTGTTACCACTCTGAATTTTCAAACCACATTATACCCAGTTCCAGTAGCTCCTATAACCCCCCAGAAACAAGAATATGGGGAAGCTAAAATGTAACTATATTAATACATTTAAAAATAAAGCTTTTCTGCATAAAAAATTAAGACAAGTATGAAATTAAAGATGTATTATGCATTCTGATATTTTTATTCTGTAATGTTTAATTTTTAAATTTTATTTTTGATCAATTAAATTATTTCATGAGCCAAAAATAAGTTGCACCCTACCATGGATAAACATGGCCTTAATGCATGTTAACATTGATCAAAAGTAATGAGCACCAGCTATATGTCCAGCAAACCATATCTGAAGATGTCAAAAATATCTGGAGATACCAAAAGTATTTGGTATTTGGAGATAATAAAGAGTTATGAGACAATTAAAAGGCATTGTGTTAATGGAACTTGAATCAAGTATCAGAAAGATGTTAACTTGAGTCCCAATTGCGCTCAGTATCTGTCTGACCTGGGGCAAGTCTTGGAACAATAAAACTCTTCTCAAGGCATAGGCTAGATAAAAATAATGGCTTTATTATTTTTCTTAAGTTATAAGTATGAGTTAAATAAGATAATGTAAAGGAAAGGGCTTGGTGAAGTGTTTTCTGAGAGCTTTATGGATGTTGTTTTACAGGAGATTAACCTGAGCAGAATGAAGGATAATTGTTGCAAAAAATAAATAAATTTTAACCTAGAACCACCAACATATGCTCAGCAATAAAGCAAGAAGTGAGAGAGGACTAGTGCTTGGGATTCTTGGGGAAGGGAAATGGAGGCATCTTCTTTCTTCAAGTTCTAACAATGCAGAGGGTGTTGCCGATCCTAATATGCTTCAGATTTCCTAACTGTCTTTAGCATTGACTGACATTTCAGATACAACCAGTGCTGCAAGACCACCCTTCAAGAACAAGATGGAGGACACACCATTGGTCCTTTATTGTTTGCTTCCTTTGGGAGGATTGTTTCTACTCATTACCTGTTTCTACCTATTCTGCTGCCTGAAAAGGCACCAAGGTGGGTTCCATCTTCCCTCTACTGCTCTGTGCCACACATTTAGGGTTCAATTACTAGGACTGATATACTTGTAGTTGGTTTCTGTTGTTTTCTTTACCAACATTTTGCAACAAACCATGGGTAATGCTTTCCTGGAGAACAACTCATCCTCCCACCAAAAAGCCTCATGGATTAATTTAGGTTCGCTCTAGTCATGGTGAGACATGCTCACCACAGCACAGCCAAGCGTTGTGGTAAGGAGGGAACATTGCTGAAATTTACTCATTCTACTTGAGTCAATCTTTGGTCTGTGCGGGAAGCTTTTTTAAATGTTCAGCGTGTTGAAAGGGAGGTTGAAAATAATCTCTTGGCATGTCTGATTTGAATTAGTTTGTCTCATTCTCCTTTTCACACCACACCACACCCTGCCAGTCACACATGCCCTTGTCTATTCGAAGGCCCACTGTCCTCAGAGAAAATTCATTTGCTTGCATTTTCTGTTGCCATTACAAACACATGCTTGAACTGAGCCCGCACTCAACAATCGTAATAAAAATGTGGGGTTTGCATGATGGAGGAAGTGTGATACATTTTGAACCATGCCTTTCTGCTTTTGTAAGAATTCCATCAATGTCACGAGGGAACACTTAAACACATAAGAGACAGATGTATGGAGAATTCTGATCTAGCTCTGGTCTGAACAACTCTATTCTTTCTCTCTCCTTTGTTCCTCTCTGCCATCTACTCCCATCCCTTTTCCCACAATAGCAGCCACAGTGTAGCCATAGAAACTAAGTCATACAAAGAAACCCTTATTTCTGCCATAAGAGAAATCTTTGTCTGGGCAGAAATGTTTCTGGCATTTTCCACTGAGGACTTCTGGAGCCCAGAACCTCCTCAGAATCCTGAGAGAGTCTTCTGTAACCCCAATTCCACATCCACAACTCCCAGGATCTTTCCATTGTTCCTCTCCAAGCTTCACCACGTTTTCTGAAGCTGTTGGGACCTCTCTCAGATCTCAGGAAGAGTCGGGGGTAAATCCTTTTATTTCCCACATCCAAAGTGAACTTGCAGGTAGGAAGTTCTATGCAGGTGACCAGACAGCCCTGTGTCTGGCACTGAGTATAGATTGTCCGCAAACTAGGATTTCCAACCTTTCAAAAGTAATGTCCCAGATGCTATCTCTGCCTCTGAATAAATATGTCGGAGGGCTCTCTGGAGTGAGAAGTGAAGAAAATGGGGCAGCATGAGCTCACAAAAATGAGTTTGTGCGCTGTGCTAGACACAGCAAATAAACAAGCCAAACTAACAATAATGCTCTCACTGGTATGCAAGTGGGTGGGAATGTGTAGAGCGGCATTCCACCTCTGCTCTAGGGACTGAATTTCAAGTAAGCAGTCTGATTCCAGAATCCACATTCTTACCACAACCCTCACTTACAGGGATTTGGGGAAAAAATTTGTGTTGTTCTTTACTCCTTTTAGTTTCTTATTTTTCTTTTTGAATTCCAGGGGAACAAAAGGAGCCTTCTAATACACCAGAAAGTGGAATTAACCTGGTATGTTCACCGTATCTGTTAAAACAAATGCAATCTATGTTATTTCATGTTAACATTTATATTTTTATTTGAGTCTCTATAACACTCACCATGTGCCAGACATATCCCAAGTGCTATATATATTGATTTACTTAAAAATTTGATTATTTTAAATCCACCTCCATTTGCAGCAGAGATTCCTCAGGATTAACAAGTCTCAGACTAAGTTGGGTTTTTTTTGTTTGTTTGTTTGTTTGTTTTGTTTTTTGGGTGTTTTTTTTTTTTTTTTTTTTGAAGAGCCTGGTTGGCAGTACAGGCTCAAAACAGAAAAGTCAGAGACTGAACCACAGATCGTGGCTCTGCTCTTGGCCAGTTGTGTGACTTCAGGCTATTCATTTATCCACACAAATACCTTAAAGTCCTTCTGGAAGAGAGTTGAGACTTAATAAAGGAATGAACCATAAATAACCTCATAAAATGAAATATGATTGCTTCATAAATCACACCAGCAGATAAAGAAGCCTGGCGGAAGTTGGAGCTACTATGCAAAAGTCTCTCATATGTGTGTGGGCTCATCAAGGAGGAGACCTCCCAGACAAAGCAAAGATGTTTTGGAGGCAATGCCAAGTTTTCCGACAAGTTCTTAAAATATAAACTTGAGTCTTCATTTTTGGGTTCAATATTGTATAAATATTGGAACTCGAAAAAGAATGTAAGATGGGGTGATATATTTCTGAAAAATTTTTTTTATTAAACTCTTTGTTGAAAAGAAATACTGCCCTGGCTGGGTGGTTCGGTGGTTGCAGCATTGTCCTGGACACCAAAAGGTTACAGGCTGGGTGCTAATTACAACTCCACAGATCCATAAGGGACACACTCAGGGGGCAGACTCAGTGAGCACCAAAGCCCCACTGAAGCAAGTCTTGCCCCATAAGGGTGTCTTCAGCACAGAAGTTCTCCCACCGTAGACACAGCTGATTCTCACAGCCAATTGGCCTGGAGGTCAAATACTCCCAGTGTTACCTACAACAATCAAGGCTTAACTACAACTAGTCTGTGCACAAAGACCACAAGGGGGTGCACCAAGAGTGTCTAACTCAGGTAATTGGGACACTTAGCACAGAAAGCCATTCTATCGACACAGCGAAGCATAAAAAATGCCAAGACCAAGAAACAAGACACAAATGACAGAAATGGAGGAAAGCAAATTACTGGATATAGAGTTCAAAACCACACTTTTTAGGTTTTTCAAGAATTTTCTAGAAACCGCCGATAAATGTAGTGAGATCCTCAAGAAATCTAGTGAGACCCTCGATGTTGTGATAAAGGACCAACTAGAAATTAAGCATACACTGACTGAAATAAAGAATATTATACAGACCCCCAACAGCAGACCAGAGGATCGCAAGAATCAAGTCAAAGATCTGAAATATGAAGAAGCAAAAAACACCCAACCCGAAAATGCCAAGAGCAAAAGACAAAGAGAGAATCCTAAAAGCAGCAAGAGAAAGACAGTCAGTTACCTACAAGGGAGTACCCATACGACTGTCAGTTGATTTCTCAACAGAAACTTTGCAGGCCAGAAGGGAGTGGCAAGAAATATTCAAAGTGATGAATACCAAGAACCTACAACCAAGATTACTTTATCCAGCAAAGCTATCATTCAGAAGTGAAGGTCAGATAAAGAGCTTCACAGATAAGAAAAAGCTAAAGGAGTTCATCACCACCAAACCAGTATTATATGAAATGCTGAAAGGTATCCTTTAAGAAGAGGAAGAAGAAGAAAAAGGTAAAGATACAAATTATGAACAACAAATACACATCTATCAACAAGTGAATCTAAAAATCAAGTGAATAAATAATCTGATGAACAGTATGAGCTGGTGGTTATAATAGAATCAGGGACATAGAAAGCGAATGGACTGACAATTGTTGGGGGGGAAAGGGGTGTGGAGGGTGCGGGAAGAGATTGGACAATAATCGTGCACCTATGGATGAGGACAGTGGATGGGGAGTGAGGGCGGAGGGAAGGGTGGGAACTGAGTAGAGGGAAGTTATGGTGGGAAAAAAGAGGAACCAATAAAATAATCTGAACAATAAAGATTTAATTAAAAAAAAGAAAGGGTGCCATATTAGATCTCTGAGACTGACTACAAATTTCTTAAAAAGGCACCTGTATGGGAACCATGGAATAGAAATCCAAAGTAGAGAAAGGAACTGGTAAACACTTGGCAGACACATATAAAAGCCAGAGTTCTCATCTTATTCCAGAATGGTCCTTTAAGGGTATAAAAGTGCTGGTATACTAAAAACCACTAACTTGTACACTTAAAAAGTGAATTTTAAGGTACAGTGGGGCCTTGACTTACGAGTGTCCCGACTAACGAGTTTTTTGAGTTACCAGCTGTCTCTCAGCCGATTTTTTGCATTGAGTTGATAGAGTAATTTGAGTTAACGAGCTCGGTCTCGGAACGAATTAAACTCGTAAGTCAAGGCCCCACTGTATACAAATTATGTCTCAACACGTTTTTAAAAGTGTGTTGTAAACTGGACAGTGCCATACAAATACAGAGTAGGAAAGCTGCTTCAACATTTGCCATCTCTGCCCACCACAGCAAGGTGCACCCACCTTGTGCATCCACCCTTTGATGAGGTGCCCACAGGGTAAGTTCAGCCACAGAGCACCACGTTTTCTTTACCCCACTCATTCTAACTGTTTTCCATGGAAATGAGACATGTTTTGGAAAGAAGCCAGGTAACAGTCGACAGACACAGATTGAAAAATTCAACAGAGAACTTGATATATTGAATATTTATGTCTATCAGGTCACATGGCAGTCTTCTTCTTCACCGCTCCTCCGTAGACTTTAACCAGGCTCCTTTGCGTGAAGGTTGGAGCACTTTTCATCTGAGCTAAGAGACAGGGACAAAGGGACATTGAAAACAATCTCTAATGCTCTCCGTCATCCAGCCTTAGTGTTATTTCCTGGGCAGACACCTCATCAGAGGGAGGCAGTGTACTCAGCAGTTACCACCTAGTTTTTCAGGCCCACACATGCTTGTGTGGTAGAACTCTGCTGAGGAGAAGTGGATGGACCACTGCACACATAGCAGTGAAAACAACATAGGGCCATATGAGGCATGTAGACTATCAAAAACTGTGGACCTGATACCTTAAAGCAGTTAGGCCAAAGTTCAAGAACATGAATGACAATTTTGGGATTTAAAATTTGAAATAAGATGACATCTTCATTTTTACCAGTTGAGTCCCCCTGTATAACTAGGAATTGCAAACAAATAATTGAAAAGAGTGAAAAATATCAGGATCCATTTACTCTCTGTTTCCATAAGTTCACCTTTTTTACAGAAGCTTTCTGTAAGATATTTTACTCTATTTGAAAGCGTAAGAATTTTCTTGTGATATAAATAACAATAGAAATATTTTAAACTTTTCCTAAGCTTTGCTCCCCCCAAAATAAAACCCCAGCAAAGTTTCAATTCCAGGTATTAAATTATAATACTATATCTTGGATAAATCATAATATTTATTTTTTCTGCACCTTAGAGGGTATCTGTTCTGCTTTATCTTTAATAATTTTATTCTAAACCATATAAATACTGTCCATTATGTTGTAGGTTGCCTGAAGTCCCTGAGAAATATTTGGTGCTTTTTTCATAAATTTGGGCTCCACTTTTCATCTTGAAGAGGGATTTAAAAGTGTTCTGTGGTCTCAAAAGTGTCCAATAATATAGCACAAAGTAACTATTTGGGACGAACATAGTGGTCCTTAAGCTTTTATCCTTTAATAAGGAAGAATATGTTTTAAAAAATAAATGTCAACAGCATATGTGAGGAAAAGTTTATTATTTCTCCCCATGTACCGTAGAAGGACTCAATTTAGCCTGCACTTATAGTTTGCTAATAAATATGCACCACCACATCTTAAAATTATAATTAAAGCAATTTTTTTCTCTTGTAGGTTGATGTTCCTTGGCCCTTTAGACGTGAGCAAATTGAAGTGGACACCAGACAAAATCCCCAAACACTGCCATCAGAAACTGATGTTTATGATAATGACCCCTGGGTCAGTGTCCAGGAAGAGTCTGGGGTTTATTCTAACCCACGTCTGGAGGAAAACAAACAGGGCATTGTTTATGCTTCGCTGAACCACTCTGTCATTGAAATGAACTCAAGGCAGGCAAGAAATGTGAAAGAAGCACCTACAGAATATGCAGCCATATGTGTGAGGAGTTAATTCTCGCCCCGCTCTCCCACCAGTGGTCACTGGATGATCAGCATGTCCATACCATTACTTGAGACCTACAGAATGTCAAATGATATTCCTTGACCTGAGAAGATTCACTTTCAGGGGGGCATGTTGGAGCTTGGATCTTAAAGGTCATTGGGACAAATGACTAAGTTCTGCCACAAAAATTTTTTGGAGCATTTTATGTTATTGCCATGAACAACATCTTCTCTCCAAAACGGAGTGATATCATGAATAGCAGTGTAGTAGAACATTTAAACTTAGCTACATTTTACCCAATATATAAAATTAATATTTTCTTTGGAGCTGTCAGAAACGCATGTAGGGAAGAGAGATATGTGTTATCTGCATCAGTTCACTACACACTCTTGAAAAAGAATGTCCAATTTAACTAACCATAAATATGGAAATGATAGTATGTTTATTTCCAGTCAATCTTTGATAATAAGAAATTTTCCTCTGTCAAACTAATGTTGAGGTTTCTTATATGTAAAAGAGGAATCATTTTAGACTTGATGATATAAGAAAGTAATGAAAAGAATAGATCGTGCAATAAAGATGTGGAATATACCAACTAGATGTGGGTAGATGTTCCCAACACTGGAGAAACAAATGCTTCTATCCACCCTGTTAGATTGCAAAGCAAATATCTGTGGTGATGGAGCATTTAATGTATGGTGCATTTATAAACAATGTGGTGACTCACTGTTTGGGTTACAAAGTCTAGTATATATGAATTGACATTATGCTGCTGCTGAATTAATATACTTGCGGGTGTCTGAATAAACATAAAAATCAGTGAGAATAGTTTTCATCAGGCAGGTGAATGCTGATGGCTTAAACTGCTTTATGGTTGACCTGATGTCAAACTTAAAGCACAATTAGTTGAATAAAGAAAAGTCAAGAATATTTAGTTGGCAGTATGGGTTAAGATATTTTCAGTCACCACATCTGTATCTTGCTGTTCTTCTTAGTAAAGGAATCAGGGCAGATCATACATAGTATGAGCTGGATAATAGTAGAGCTTGATAACCATTTGTTTTAAATATGGGGTTGCAGCCACTTACAAGTATAGCAAGCATTTTATGATTTCAGTTTTCTGAATTTCCAGAATACTTGAGTCTAATTATTTCAAAAAATAGCCTGAAACTTCATTCAACAGTTTCAGGCTATCGGAGTTCTCTGGTGCTGCTACTAAATAACGCAACAGACCTCATACAGCGCGGACAACAGAGGTTAGAATCCATTTGAACAAATACACGAGCTGCTGCACAAATGAATGTGAAGGGGTGTGTGTGTATGTGTATGTGTGTGGGTATTAGTGTCTAGAAAGAAAGGTGGGTGATTTAGAGAAATGGTAAAAGAGAAGCTGACAAAAGTGACATTCCATTTCAGTTTGCTAAAGAAACTCAGAAAACTAGAGCAAATGAGTTATTAAAGAAAATGTATGAAAATAATGTATGAAATTATGGGGATATGCATATGACATCCCATAAAAGTTTTTGTCCTAAGAAGACTAAACAGATTTTGTGGTGGAGCATTTCTTATGTAACACTGGTGTTAAAATTTTAACCCTTAGATTGGGGTGGTGAGTATTGTTTTAGACTCATTGTTATCCACCCAGTATAATATCATTGCTCCTAGAAATTTGAGCAACCAATTTTGTGTAGTTCTCTTTTCAGCCAAGCTGCATTTACAGGAAACTTATGTACAAAAGATAAATTAGAATAGCTTGTGGTATTCTTAAAAATAGAAACAGGAAGAACAGGGAGGATACACTTAGCTGTCCTTATCAGATAAACACACAAAGTTGAACAGTTCCTTCATAATGAGTTTAAATATATATATATATATATATATATATATATATATATATATATATTT
>NW_005871185.1:2360080-2375564 GCF_000147115.1 Myotis lucifugus | reverse complement strand
ATTGTTAACAATATTCTTAACATGTCTTGCAGTAATGTTGATAATGATTTCAACTCTGTTAATGATTTATACTTATATTTGTATGATGCTGCCAAAATCACAAATCATTTATGTTTTTATTCCTTCTTAATAAAAGGTGTCAGAGTTATATATGTATTTTGTAAATAAATCTATTTCAGTATTACTTACATGGCTTATTTCATTAATGAAATATGAGAAAAAGAATAGATAATTTAATGATTTTCCATGATTTTAAGATTGTTGACTATTCCCAATAAGAAGGTCAAGTTATTAAAACTTATTTGGAATAAATATAATGTTGACTTTTGTACCAAAAAGTGCATGGACATGAACTTTGAGTGATTCTCGAATCTTATGGCACATAAAAACAACTTGAAGAACTTGCTAAATTGCAGATGACCAACTCACAGCACTAAGAAATTCTGCTTAGAGATTCAGCATATGGCTCTAGAATCCTCACATTAAAAATCACCCCAGATAAATTAATTTTTTAATCCTCACCTTAGGATATGTTTTTATTGATTTTTAAAAATATACATTTTATTGATTTTTTACAGAGAGGAAGGGAGAGGATAGAGAGTTAAAAACATCGATGAGAGAGAAACATCGATCAGCTGCCTCCTGCACACTCCCTACTGGGGATGTGCTCGCAACCAAGGTACATGCCCTTGACTGGAATCGAACTTGGGACCCTTGAGTCCACAGGCTGACGCTCTCCACTGAGCCAAACCGGTTAGGGCTTTATTGATTTTTTTAATCCTCACCTGTGGAGTGAGGATGTTTTTTCCATTGATTTTTAGGGAGAGTAGAAGGGAGAGGGGAGGGGGGAAAGGGAGAGAGAGGCAATGCGAGAGGAGAGAGAGAGGGAGGGAGAGAGAGAGAAAGAGAGAGAGAGAGAGAGAGAGAGAGAGAGAGAGAGAGAGAGAGAAACGTCTATCACTTGCCTCCCCCTCCCCTGCCCCCCAGAACCAGGGATCAAACTAGCAACTCAGGTATGTGTCCTGAATAGAACCCATAACCCTTTGTTATATGAGGCAATGCTTCAACCAACTGAGCCACCCACCAGCGCACCCCAGATGATTTTGATGTGGGTTTCTCAGTGCAGAGGCTAGTCTGACGGGGACATGGGACAAGGGCAAGGTGCTGGTGATGCAGGACCCTATCTACAATAAAGGTCCCAATAAAAGACTTTGAAGGGAAGAGCAGGAAGAGTCTCAGAAAGGGACCCCTATTGCTCACTGTTGCTCATTGTCTCCCATTAGCACTTAATTAATTAATTGTGGAGATGGTCCTAATTGCTAGATGAGGAGGGTACTTGCTGGTGCATTTTCTTCAAGAGTTGGATTGGCTGTCCAGACAAATGCCTGTGCTTACACTCAAACACTGTTTTAAAAAAAGTATATATATATATAATTTGTTTTGTCCATCAATGAAGCCTTTCTAGGTCCCAGAATTGATTCTCTAGCTTGATCATATCTATCAATCTATAAAAGCACACACACATTTTTTAAAAGAGCCGCTTTAGGTTCAGCAAAGCTGAAGAGAAAGTACATAGAATTTCCATATGCTCCCTGCCCCCACACACGCACAGCTTCCCCTGTCATCAACATCCTGTGCCAGAGTGGTACATTTGTTACAATCAGTGAGTCCACAGTTTACATTAAGATGTACTCTTGCTGTATTCTTTTTTTTTTTCTTTATTGTTGAAAGGATTACATAGGTGCTCCTTTTCCCCCCATTAACCTCTTCCAGCCTGCTAGGTTTTGACAAATGTATGGCAACATGTATCCTTTATTATAATAATGTACAGAAAGTTTCACTCCCCTAAAAATCTTCTGTTCCATCTATTATTCATCCTTCCCTCATCTCAAACACCTGGCAAATACGGATCCCTTTCCTGTCTCCATGGTTTTGCCTTTTCCAGAATGTCATATAGTTGGAAGATCATACTGTATGTAGTCTTTTAAAATTCTTTTTAGCACTGAATAGTATTCCATTGTCTGGGTGTGCCCAAGTTTTCATTTCCTTGATTGTTTTCTAATGTCGACAATTGTGAAGAAGCTGCTATAATCATATGTGCGCAGTTTTTTCTGTACAGACATCAGTTTCAACTCAAGCAAGTACCAAGGAAGGTGATTGTTGGATCATAGGATGACAATATGCTTAGATTTGTAAGAAACTGTCAAACTCCCTTCCAAAGTGCTGCACCGTGTTATTTCCCATCAGCAGTAAATGAGGGTTCCTGCGGCTCCACAGCCTCACCAGCAACTGATGGTGTCAGTGTTCGGATTCTGTCCATTCTGATATGTGTACTGGTTTCCTGCTGTCTTAATTGCAATTTCCTAATGATATATGATGTTGACATCTTTTCATATGTTTACTGGTCATCTGTGTATCTTCTTAGCGAGGTATCTGTTAAGTACTTTGGCCTATTTTTTAATCCAGTTGTTTTCATGTCGTTGAATTTTAAGATTTCTTTGTCTAATTTGGATAGCAATCTTTTATCAAATATGTCTTTTGCAAATATTTTCGCCCAGTCTATGGCTTGTCTTCTCATTTTGCTAATGGTCGTATCATTTATAGCACTTATTTGTTATTGTGTTTGCTGCCACACTAGACTGGGGCTTCTCATGGGCAAGAATTATGTCACATTGCTCTTTAGCTTCTTAGTTTGGTGCTTGGCACATGGTAGAATGAAATAATGTTTAAGGAATGGATGATTGTGTGTGTGAAGTGAGTCATCTGCTACCTTGCTACTCAAAGGATGGCCTTCAAATCAGTAGCATGGTTCTCCCCTGGCAGTTCTTAGAAATGTAGAATCTCCGGCTTTCCTTACTTCATAGGAATCTGCATTTTCACAAGATCCCCTAAGTGATTTGAAAGCTGTGATCCGCTTAGCCTTTATGAACCCACATTGCCCCACAGTAGTTAATTGTGGTAGAAGCTAGTCACTCGTTTGGAAAGTTCTATTTTATGCAGCAACAGGGAGGGTTTCACCACCCAGCCCAGAGAGTAAAAATGGTAAGTGAGAAAGAAAACATTACTAGTTTACAGAAAGTTTGTGCTAAAATTAAGATAATAGGAACTGAAAATTCTGTGCTAGAAATCAAGGTGCAGGTTCAAAAATCAAGTTCTAGGGATTGATCTTTAAGTCGGGCCTATGCTGAAGTTAGTCAGGGATCACTTTATCTGCAAGCAATCTAAGACCACATACTAGGCACCTAACATTTTGCTAAATTCTGAGGTGACAGGGTTGAGTAAAATTCCATTCCTGCCTATCATTGCTCGCAGTATAGGTGAAGAGGTAGAAACTAAACAAAAATTACAATCTGATAGTTAAATTTTATCATGAAGGTGGGTACAGAGTGCTATGGAAACACCAAAACTATATTTTTCTTTGCCTGTAAGGACCATGTTATATTCACTGTATTAGAATTTGTGGTCCTGGGACACCTTTAAAATTATATTACTAGAAGATATATTTGCGCACATATATACACACAGACATGTAAATATAAATTTATATATATCATCTTAATTAAAAATAAAAACTAAAATTAATTTATTTAATGTTATTATTCATTAACTTAAACCAAATGGCTACCTTTTGGTGAGAGGAAAGACAGTGTGGAAAACTCAGGATGGAAATGAGATTTTAATGAATGTATCTTGGTATAGTTTTAATTGGAACCATAAAAATTATTTGCATAATTCAATAGTAATAATTTATAAAAAAAAGTAATCCCCCCACATCAAAAACAAGCTTACTGTCTATCAGGTTAATAACTGTGTATATATAATAATTGCATTAAGTAACTTTAATCTGTGTTTTAACTATATATCCATGTAGAAATATAAAAACAAAAAGAACCATAATGATATTTTAATCTCAACTTGGTATTTTTCACAGTTATATTGGTATTGTTTATTTAAAAATAATATATGAGTTTAATAAAGGATAAAGAAAATATATAACTATTAATATATTTAGAAATAAAACTTTCTTACATAAAAAAATTTAACTCAAGTATAAAATTAAAAATGTTAAGATCCTGCAATCCAAGTTTCAAATTAGAAGTATAAGCATAAACTCATGATTTTCTCTATTAAAAACCATTTTAATGCTATTAAATCTAAACAATTTAAAAGAAGCAAAATAATAAATATTCATAGATTATATAATTTTAAAAATATATTTTTATTAATTTCAGAGAGGAAGGGAGAGGGAGAGAGATATAGAAACATCAATGATGAGAGAGAATCATTAATCAGCTGCCTCCTGCACAGCCCCTGCTGAGGATGAAGTCACAACCCCGGGCCACAAGCCCTTGACAGGAATCAAACCTAGGACCCTTCAGACCACAGGCTGATGCTCTATCCACTGAGAAAAACCGGCTAGGGCCAGATTATATAATTGTTAGCCTGATAAACTCCAGGAATTAACTGGACATTTATTTTTTAAAATTAAGGTGAAATGTTATAAAATATACAAAAATAACTTCATTTATACATTACAGAACCATAAATATTAAATGGTAGCTTCCCAAATACCAAGGGATCAAATTGATTACACTAGTAGAAAAGACCAGATAGACAACTGCAGCAAGCTAATTAACACCTGCTTTGTCTAAATCAGATACCTGATAGCTCTATCGTCGCCATTTAATAGTTGTCTATTTTCCAAAGTTTTCAAGAGAAGAAATAAGCTCAGTTTCTATGTGGAAACATCTAATTTTTAAATCTTAAAAGCAAATTTTTTTTAAATTGTGAAAACCAACTAGAGCATAACAACAGACTAGATTTGTGCTATGGTTCACCAATTTCTATCTGTTAAAAACAAATAAAAAATTAACATATTTTTATTGATTTCAGAGAGGAAGGAAGAGGAAGAGGTAGAAACATCAATGATGAGAGAGAATCTTTGATCAGCTGCCTCCTGTATGCCTCACACTGGGGACAGAGCCAGAAAATGGGAACATATGACCCACGCAGGAATCAAACTATGATGTCCTGGTTCCTATGTCGACACTCAACCACTAAGCCATGGTGGCTGAGCTCTAGGAAATAAAATTTAAGGCAGGCCCACTTTTTAGTAATAAATATATAACTATATGTAACTAAATATATCCAGGTACATTATACTGGATATTCTTAAATATATAGAAAAAAACTTTAAAACATTGCTAAAGAACTTCTGCCTCAAGTCATGATGAAAAACGTTGTACCAGACTAGCCCTTAAATATTAAAAAATTATAACTGGACAAAATATGTGAAGCAACTCTTGGATCTCTCTTCCATTTCCCTTATCTTTTGGCTAATAATGTTCAATTATTTTTTCTTTTTATCTGAGTTATGAATAATTAGTTCCAAATGTATTTTATTGATTTGGAAATCTGAAGTATTCTAATCACTACCTCTGACCTCTGCTGGTTTTTAAATTTTTAAGTAGAAATTTTGTAGAAGTAAAACAGTTATAGAGGAAGAACACACAAATAAGTGCAAAAATTGTTGAAACTGAATCAAATACCTTATGTAATCAGCCCCTTTTCAGACCAAGAGACAAACATGACCACCACACCAGGAGCTTCCCTAATTTAATGTCAAGAACTGTAAGCAAATTTAGTTCAATATTGAGAACTGTAAAAGTCTGATATTATACCTTACTTGCAAGTTGACAAGTTAGCTGCCATAGATGCTGGGAGAAGACATGATATTCCTGGATCAGAGACAAAGGATTTTATTTATGTACTAGAGGCCTGGTGCATGAAATTTGTGCACAGGGGCGGGGGTTCCTGAGCCTGGCCTGGAACACTGACTCCTAACCACTCACCTGCCTGCTTACCTGATCACCCCTAACTGCCTCTGCCTGCCGGCCTGATGCCCCTAACCATCTCTGCCTGCCGGCCCGATCACCCCCTAACTGCCCTCCCCTGACAGCCTGATCACCCCTAACTGCCCCCCCACCTCTGTGGGCCTGATTGCCCCTAACAGCCCTCCCCTGCTGGCCTGATCACTCCTAACCACCTCTGCTTTGGCCACTGCCACCAATGGCTTTGTCCAGAAGATATCCGGTCTAATTAGCATATTACCCTTTTATTAGTATAGATGGTAAAGCAAACAGCATGAGCATGGGCATGTGTGTGTTACTTTCCCCTGCCCTTCAAGTGCCACTGGAGTGATGAGGATGAGCCCAGATGGATGCCTGCCCAAATGATAACTTGCATTATAGGAGAGAAATTCCAAAATTAGGCAAATTGATCTTTCTTTACTGTGTAGTAAACAGAATTGCCCTTTGCTCTGAGGCAGACATTACCTCTATTTTCAAGGCTTTTTTAAAAAAAGTTTCTGGGAAAGATAGTATGGAATACAAGACCTTGAAAAGAATTAGAAAGATCCACATTTTTTTAAAATTAAAACTGAACTCCCATGAGAGAAAAGGTTCTAGAGTGGTTTGTTGTTACTCATGTGTGTGTGTGTGTGTGTGTGTGTGTGTGTGTGTTTTGTTTTTGTTTTTGTTTTGGCAGCTCTATTGACTGAGAAAAATCTCAATGGGCCAAGAAAAGAAAATGGTCACAATAAACATAACTGACAAGTAGAGTTTAAATTCCAGCTTTTCTGTAGTGGCTTTTTTGGCTCTGCTCTTTCCCACCAGCCCTGACCACAGGCCCTAGAGCATCAGAGGGTCCCCTGGATCTTTGGGTCTCAAAGGAATAGGAGGATTAAGCTGTGAGGTCTCAGGGATCCAGAGTCACAGCAGGTCTCATTCAGCTTTCAAAGCAGCCAAACCCTAAGCACCCAAAATCACAGCAGGACATTTGCCTGTGTTATCTGTCTTTTAGAGTAAATGTGATTTATCTCTTTTGAGTTTAACTGCATTTACTTAATTGATTCTACAGTTGCTCTCAATGAATTTTGATAGAATTATATTTCCTAAAGTAGTGTTTTTGAATACAGATGATCCTATCCTATATAATAAAAGGGTAATATGCAAATGGACCCTAACAGCAGAATGACTGAGAATGACTGGTCACTATGACACACACTGACCACCAGGGGGCAGATGCTCAATGCAGAAGATGCCCCCTGGTGGTCAGTGTGCTCCCACAGGGGGAGCTCTGCTCAGCCAGAAGCCAAGCTGCCAGCTGCCAGCACAGCAGTGGTGGTGGGAGCCTCTCCTGCCTCCTCAGCAGCACTAAGGATGTCCGACTGCAGCTTAGGCCTGCTCCCTGCTGGCAAGTGGACATCCCCCAAGGGCTCCTGGGCTGCCAGAGGAATGTCTGAAGGCTGGCTTAGGCCTGATCCCCCAGGGAGAAGGCCTAAGCCAGCAGGTGGACATCCCCCGAGGGGTACCAGACTATAAGAGGGCACAGGCCTGGCTGAGGGACCCCCGGAGTGCACGAATTTTTGTGCATCAGGCCTCTAGTATAATAAAAGGGTAATAGGCAAATTGACCCTAACTGCAGAATGACCGGTCACTGACGCACACTGACCACCAGGGGTCAGACGCTCAATGCAGGAGCTGCCCCCTGGTGGTCAGTGCTCTCCCACAGGGCAAGCTCCGCTCAGCCACAGGCTGTGAGCACAGTGGTGGGGGCGGGAGCCTCTCCCACTTCCTTGGCAGCACTAAGGATGTCCAACTGTGGCTTAGGCCTGCTCCCCTAATCCATTAGTCGGACATTCCTGAGGGCTTCCGGGCTTCCAGAGAGAAGTCTGACTGCCAGCTTAGACCTGATCCCCTGGGGAGCGGGCCTAAGCCGGCAAGTGGATATTCCCCAAGGAGTCCCGGACTGTGAGAGGGCACAGGCCAGGCTGAGGGACATCCCCCTGGCCGTTAGTGCACAAATTTTTGTGCACTGGTCTAGTTTAAATATAATTCTTAAGAATTCCTTTACACTGAATTTGCTAGAATTGGATACTGTAAGTATTATATTCTGATTGAATTAATCAGTCCACTGTTACTTAAATCATAATTAAAGTCTGACATAGCCAGGTGAAGGTATTTGGAAACAATAAAGACCATTAATCTAAGCTATGAGTTATTAAAAGTAACTTAATATATATTTAAATAAATTTGATTGGCTTTAAAAATAATGCACACAAATGAAAAACTAAAAACTAAAAACATCACTGCTACCACTTATTAGCATTTTTATTAATCTATTAGTGTTTTTATTAGTTTAGCATTACACTCATAGATTATGAGCGTTGAGATTTTGGAACAATTTTGTTTCTTGTTTTATAATTTCTATTTGATCTTTGCATTTTTGTTTCTGACATTCTTTGTTGTTTAAGATTTCTAAATTCTATGTAGTTAGAATAAAATTTGCTTTTAAAATACTACATATTATATAAACCTTTCCATTGTACACATCATCTACCTTTATAAAGTCCTCATCATTTTGCGTATTATTTCTAATGTAGTTCTTTAGTAACCAAGCATCACAAAACCAGCAACCCATTCACATCAGACCCCTTTCTCCCAATTTATAACAAAAAGGGGAATCTGGTTTTTTCTTCTGGGACTTCTCGTTTACAATTTCCCTTTTTTTTTCTCTTGACTATGACATAACTATGGACTAATGACAATTGGTGAAGGATAACTCAACTGTAGTGGCTTTCCTTTGGTATGGAGAGAAAAACCCAGAGAGAAGGGGAGGAACCCCGGAGAGGCCCCCAGCGGGAGGCTGCGGGCGGTGGGTGGCCATCGTGGGGCAGGAAGGGGCTGCTCTCCCCACATTTCCCACCCCTTCAGCGATTCCTGGGCCTGTGGGCGAGTACAGCTGGGGGTTTCCTGGAGGCCCTGCGCCCAGGTTGTCCGCTGGGCTTGAGCAGAGCATGGACTGGCTGGGGGGGCTTCAGAGCTCCTGCAGTGGTGGCATGTGTGTGTGTGTGGGGGGGGGGAGGTAAAAGGGGAGGGGGTAAAAGGGGAGGGGAGAGAGGAAAAGGAAGGGGGGAGAGCTGCGGCAGGGATGGGGATCGGTTGCCATGGACGACCAGGTGTTTACTAGGGAGCTGACCAGTTGGTTGAGCAATGAAGAGTGTACAGCTGAAGGAGAATCAAGTGCGGACGCTGTGCGAAGAGGCTGAGGAAATGTTAACAAAAGATTCAAACGTGCAGGAGGCTCTTTGTCCTGTTACCACCTGTGGAGATATGCCTGGTCAATTCCATGATCTTATGGAACTCTTTAGAATTGGAGGGAAATCACCAGACTATGCTCATGAGCCACTATGTAGACGGAGGGTATTATTCAGTGGAGACTTGACTCTTCTTGTAGCAATTCAAGGTGCCTTATCCAGAGCGCATTATAATACTGAGAGGGAACCACGAAAGCCGTCAAATTACCCAGGCATATGGCTTTTAAGATGAATGCCTACGAATGTATGGAAATGCCAATGTTTGGAAATATTTTACAGATCTATTTGATTATCTTCCGCTTACAGCTTTAATAGAGGGACAGATATTCTGCTCCAAGGTGGCCTCTCTCCACCCATAGATACACTGGATCATGTCAGAGGCTGGATCCTTTACAAGAAGTTCCACACGAGCCCTAACCGGTTTGGCTCAGTGGATAGAGCGTCAGCCTGCGAACTCAAGGGTCCCAGGTTCGATTCCAGTCAAGGACATGTACCTTGGTTGCTGGCACATCCCCAGTAGGGGGTGTGCAAGAGGCAGCTGATTGATGTTTCTCTCTCATTGATGTTTCTAATTCTCTATCCCTCTCCCTTCCTCTCTGTAAAAAATCAATAAAATATGTTTTTTTAAAAAAGAAGTTCCACACGAGGGCCCAACGTGTGATGTGTTATGGTCAGATCCGGATGATGGAGTGGATGGGGTATTGCACCATGTGGTGCTGGCCACACATTTGACAGGACATTTCTGAAACATTTAATCATGCCAATGGTCTCACACTGGTTTCTCGCACTCACCAACTTGTAATGGAGGCATACAACTGTGGTCATGATGGGGATGTGGTTTCCATTTTCAGTGCACCCAATTACCATTATCTTGTGGGAACCAGGCAGCTATTATGGAATTAGATGACACTAAAGTATTACTTCCTTCAGTCTGACTCAGCACTTCCTCCTGGGGAGCCTCTTGCTACCTGGCACACCCCAGACTGCTTCCTATAAATTCCTCCTGGGAAAACCTGCCTTTGTATGCGGATGTATACTGCCTTTTTAAATATATATATATTTAGAAAGAAAACAAGCAATAGTAATCTATGTGTATCTGTAACAAATTGGGATCTGTCTTAGCATTAAACTATATCATGGAACAAAATGTGCCATGCTAATGAGCATTTACCTGGCAGCACAATGACAGCACTGAGACTGAAATTTAGTACAGTTCTAGATCAGTCTTAACTGTCTGCCTGCTGTATTTGTAAGAGACCATTTTCATCTGCACTGTTCAAGCAAAAAATGTAGCTAACTCCTTGATCTCCTTTTGTGCTTATTTAACAATTATAGTGTTTAACTGGCATGAATTAATAGAGTTGGAGTTTTATTTTTAAGAAAAGTTCACACAGTAACCTCCATTTAATCTGTTACCCTTTAGTTTATTGAAATGTACAATTAACTAAAGAAAAGATTCTTCTTGGGAGTAGGTTGTCATAACATTTAAAGAGATTTCCCTTCATTTAAACTAAATTACTGTTTTACGTTGACCTGTGTATTTCTGTATATTTGCCATAACAGTGCTTGCATCCTATTTGGTATACTGGAGCAAATAAACTTTTCATCTTAAACAAACAACAACAAATAAATAAATAAATAAAGTAGTGTAGGCAATCTCAGCCATGGCTGTCAAAGATCTTATCACAGTTAAACATTTATAGCTAGACTTTAATTAAACATATTAATTAAACATGTTTTACCAGCAATATTTACTGTAAGATGTTACTTAATTAATGCTTAATGGACACAAGAATTTTATATATGTTTCATCTAATGATACAATACACATACCACTTTTCATGTGCATATGTAATACACATGCATACATAAACACACATGTCATAATTTTGGATATAAGAGTTTGCTGAATGTTACACCTACACACACATGTAACACACATATATGCTCTACTACACATGTAATACACACATACACTCATAAATATATACATCCACATATAATAAGAAATAAGTATAAAATTATAAATTGAAATATTAGAATATTTTAAATATAAATTAATATTTAAAATTTATTTACCTTTATCTGGATATTTTTGATCCTGTCAATCTAGATAGCATTCACATCTATATATATATATATATAAAAGCCAAGTGACTGGAACGTCTGGAACAACTGGTCGCTATGATGCACACTGTGGCCAGCCAACCAGCCCGATTGGGGGTGGGGCCAGCCGGCCAACCTCCCGCATCCTCCCCCCTGGCCGGCCTGGCCCCAATCTGCCCCCATCAGGGCAGACTGGCAGGACTCCACCTGTGCACGAATTTGTGCACCTGGCCTCTAGTTAAAAATAAAAGGCATAATAAGACATATTTTCCTGACACTCTAATATTAAAATGTATACCCCAAATATGACAACTGTTTGGTAGAAATTAATAATCTTAGGGAATTATATACATATTTAATATAATATTTCTCTATGGCAAATATTCAAATTTCATCATTAATTTTTTTTCTAATTTAACTAGAGGCCTTGTGCACGAAATTCATGAACGGTGCAGTCCCTAGGTCTAGCCAGTGATCAAAGTGCAAGCATCTGTTGTGGAAGTGCAGGTCCCAGCTGACCTCTAGGCTCTGGGTAGCACCTGGGCCCCCGGTTCCCCATCACCGCCAGTCGCTATCTGCAGGGTGATAGCACCCACCTTTGCCTGGCACCACCCACTCACCTGCTCCACCATTCAGCCATGGTTCCACTCTTGTCAGGGCCCATTGGGGCCAGCAGCTCCTCCATTGCCACCTGCTGCCAGCACTGCACTGCCAACGCCTGCCATGTTCCGTGTTGCCCTCTGATGGTCAGTACATGTCATAGCAAGCAGTCAAACTCCCAGTCGAATTCACAGTAGAGGAGAAAATTTGCATATTAGGCTTTTATTATATAGGACTAGGGGCTCGGTGCACAAATTTTGTGCACTGGGGGGGGCGGTGTCCCTCAGCCCAGCCTGCCCCCTCTCACATACTGGGAGCCCTCAGAGGATGTCCTAGTGATGGCTTGGGCCCGCTCCCTGCTCCCCTTGGGGAGTGGGCCTAAGCCACAGTCTGGCCTCCCTTTGTGGGAGGTGACCGGGCTGATCAGGGGAAGGCACCAGCCCCATCACCCCACTGCTGCAGCCACTGTCAGTCACCGCAGCCAACAAGGTGTTTTCATCAACACAGACTCCAGTCCCTTCACCATGAAAAAATAACAACTTTCTTTAGGCATTTTCAAGATGTGTCTTTCATATAACAATAATTTCTTTATTATTTTTTTTATCCTCACCTGAGAATATGTTTTAATTGAATTTAGAGAATGTGAAAGAGAAAGGGAAAGACAGAGAGAAACATCAAAGTGAGAGGAACACTTTGATTGGTTGCCTCCTGCATGAGCCCTGACTTGGGCCCCAGCCAGGGAGGAGCCTGCAACCTAGGTACATGCCCTTGGTCAGAATTGGACCCAGACCCTATGGTCAGCAGGCCAAGGCATTATCCATGGAGCCAAACCAGCTAGGGCAGGATATGACATTTCTTAGCCCTCCAGCAGTGGACCTTCGTTTTTTTAGCCAGGAGTGTGGTGGAAAAATCCTAGATCACCTTTTTGGATTCTTATTACCCAAGTTACTAAGAATATTACCAGTGGCATACAGGGAGCTTAGCCAATGAGCGGTCAGAAAAGGTGTTTCCTCTGTAGTTCACACCAATCGCTGGCTTGCCCCCCCCACCCCGCCCCGGCCCAGGCCTGACTCCTCTGGCCCAGGCTTCAGGCCTGGGCAGGGGACCCCTATCTCCCCCCGATCACTGGCTCCGTCCTCCCCCAGGCCTCACTCCTCAGCCAGAGGTGTCGACCCCATCACCCTCCCATCACCGGATGGGCCCCTTGCCCAGGCCTGACACCTCTGGCAGAGGAGTCAGGCCTGGGCAGGGGACCCCCATCTCCCTCCCATCGCCGGCTCCACCCTGGTCCAGGCCTGATGCCTCGGCCAGAGGCGTCGACCCCCATCACCCTTCGATCACTGGATAGGCCCCTTGCCAGGCCTGATGCTTCGGACAGAGGCATCAGGCCTGGGCAGGGGACCCCCAGACTCCTGCGATTGCTGGCTCTGCCCCCTGCCCAGGCCTGACACCTCTGGACCAGGCTTCAGGCCTGGGCAGGGGACCCCCAGACCCCTCCAATTTCCAGCTCCATCCCCCGCCCAGGCCTGATGCCTCTGCTAGAGGCATTGACCTCCATCACCCTCCGATTGCAGGAATGACCCCTTGCCCAGGACTGATGCCTCTGCCAGAGGCATCAGGCCTGGGCAGGGGATCCCCATCTCCCCCCGATCACCATTTTCTGTGTGGCTTCTGGGGCTTCTGGGGCCGGCCTGCAGCTGGGGATTGAATCCGATCACTGGCGGCAGGCAGGCGGCTTCTGGGGTTGCACACAGGGGCCTGGATGGTGGCTCTCGTGCTGGTGGCTGCGCTGTCCCGTCCTGCCCGCAGTATGCAAATTAGCTGCCATCTTTGTTGGTGGTTAATTTGCATATCGTGCTGATTAGCCAATGGGAGGCATAGCAAAGGTACGGTCAATTACCATGTTTGTCTATTATTAGATAGGATAGGTTGTATTTTTACTCCCAAACACTTTTAAATGTATATAGCCTAAATGTAATTTTCTGTTATTATTGCCATACCACTTAAAGTCCTCATAAAAGGGATTTTTTCCATAATTTAAAATAAATGAGTTAATATAGCTTAATCTGAAGCTAGGTGCTGAAAATGCTATTTTATACCTATAAATATAGAAGCCTGGTCTTGATTCTTTTATTAATAACGATATGACTGCAGTGTCCATCATCTTTACTAGTAAAAATACCCTTGAATTTACAGAAGACCAATGGAGCTGACCTCAGGCCCTCTTTGAAGTATTACACCTGGCTCAACCACATCCCCAGAGTATTCCAGTGATGCAAATTAGAAAGTAAATGAAAGTTTGACCAACTTTTACCAAATTTTGGGCCAGCTATGATAAATTTTTATTAATGGATCATATCCACTAATACTAAGAATATCAATCACTATGCTTACAATATATGGATAATGAAGATATTAATTATTGTCATTGCTTTCATAGAAGTTTGTATAATATTGCTACCAATTTATAAATACTCAAAGCACCATTCCACAGTTTCCAATCATATGTATGGCTTAACATTTTTTGAGAGATAGGGTTTTGTGGTTTACAAACAACTGGAACAGCATTTTTAACATATCCTTAAATAATTACAGATAAGTAAATTATACTTAAAATCATACAAAAATTTTTATGTATATAAGAATCATATGTATATCCTATTTTATATACCCCATTTGAATTGGAAGCTGCCATTTAATATTGACATTCTGTGAATTTCATATGCATCCATCTATTGTTGAGGTTATATGCTCTTTTTTCCCCAAATTTGTAAGACTTTATTAAAACAATTATAGTATTTTCTTACCATTCACATCTCCACTGTATCTATACTTAAGTTCCCTTATTATTTCTAATACTAGTGGCTCGGTGCACAAAATTCGTGCATGGGGTGGGGGTGTCCCTCAGCCTGGTCTGCACCCTCTCCAATCTGGGACATCCCTCTCACAATCCAGGACTGCTGGCTCCTAACCGCTCCCCTGCCGGCCTGATTGACGCCTAACTGCTCCCCCACCGGCCCGATCGCCCCCAACTGCTCTCCCCCGCCGGCCCAATCGCCCCCAACTGCTCTCCCCCACCGGCCCAATTGCTCCCAACTGCTCTCACCTGCCGGCCCGATTGCTCCCAACTGCTCTCCCCCGCCGGCCTGATCGCCCACAACTGCCCTCCCTTGCCAGCCATCTTGTGGTGGCCATCTTGTGACAACGTGGGAGCGGCCATCTTGTGATGACATGGGTGCGGTCATCTTGTGGCCATCTTGTGACAATGTGGGGGAGGCCAGGTCAAACAAGTCTTTTTTAGTGATTTTTTTTACAGTGCTTTGGGTTTAGAATTTCTCTTATAGCTATGCATGATTTATTTCAAGAATATTTATTTTTTGGGGGGAGGGTCTTAAACGTTTCCAGTTATTCTGTCCTTATCTAATTTAAATTTAACAGCATTTATATATTACAAGATTCATTTTTTCTTTTCCTTCATTTTCACTTTCTTGTTCAGATTCATTTGTTCTTTGGATAGTAATTTCTTTTTTTTTTTCTTTTTCTCCCCCCCCCCCTCTTTTTTTTTCTTTTTCTTTTTTTTTCTCAGATGTTTCTTTCTAATGAATTGACCATTACATTTCC
>NW_005871185.1:2350943-2359980 GCF_000147115.1 Myotis lucifugus | reverse complement strand
ATCTGGACATCCCTCTCACAATCCAGGACTGCTTGCTCTAACTGCTCATCTGCCTGCCTGCTTGCCTGATTGCCCTAACCACTCTGCCTGCCAGCCTGTTCGCCACCAACTGACCCCACTGCCAGCCTGCTCACCCCCAACTTACCCCCCCGCCAGCCTGATAGCCCCCACCTGACCCCCACTGACAACCTGCTTGCCCCCAACCTGGCCCTCCCTGCTGGCTTGATCAACCCCAACTTCCCCCACCCCAACAGCCTGATCACCCACAACACCCTGCCACCCGCCTGCTCACCCCCAACTATCCCCCCTGCTGGCCTGCTTGCCCCCACCTGCCCTCTCCACTGGCCTGATTGCCCCCACCTGAACCCCCCACCAGCCTGATCACCCCCACCTGACCCCCACTGACAGCCTGCTCACCCCTAACTGGCCCCCCTGCTGGCCTGATCATCCCCAACTGCCCCCCCACCAGCCTGATCACCCACAACACCCCCCTCCCCCCGCACCGGCCTGATCACCCACAACTGCTCTCCCCTCTTAGCCCCTACCCACCTCTACCTCGGCCCCGCCACCATGGCTTTGTCCAGAAGAACATCCAGAAAGTCTCCTGGAAGGTCTCCCAGTCTAATTAGCATATTACCCTTTTTTTAGTATAGAGGCCTGGTGCATGGGTGGGGGCCAGCTGGTTTGCCCTGAAAGGTGTCCCAGATCAAGGTGGGGGGTTCCCTTGGGAGGCAGGGTGGCCTGTACAAGGGACCTGTGGTGGTTTGCAGGCCAGCCATGCCTCCATGGGGTGATAGTCCCCTCTGGGGGGGCGTGACCAGCCTGGGTGAGGGACTGAGGGCTGTTTGTAGGCCCCTCCCTTGGCGGCCAGCCCAGGAGACCCAAGCCTCCCATGCTCAGGCCAGCTCTGTGGTTGCCGCCCACATGCCCCTCCTTCGGTGCCAGTCCAGGAGGGCAGGAAGCTTGGCTTCCCCTATCGCCAGGGGTGACCCAAGCCTCCCACCCACTCTGGCTGGCTCCATGGCTGCCATCTTTGTCCTGCTAATTTGCATACTCACTCCTGATTGGCTGGTGGGTGTTGCAAAGTGACAGTCAATTTACATATTTCTCTTTTATCAGTGTATGTAGATGTTTATGTGTATCTTCCTTCTTTTTTCTTTTTTTAAATTTATTTTTATTCTTGAGAGTATTACAGATGTCTCCCATTTTCCCTACTTTGCCCCTCTCTATTTGGCTCTCACCACCCCAGGCCTTCACTGCACTGTCTATGTTCATTTAGTTTAGTAGAGCTATGATACTGTCATGGTTAATTTTATGTGTCAGTTTGCCTGGGCCACAGGTTGTCTAAACATTTGGCTAAACATTAGTCTGGGTGTTTATATGAGGATGTTTTGGATGATATTAACATTTAAATTGGTAAACATTTAACTGAGTAAAGCAGACTGACCTCCTGAATGCACTGTGCCTCATCTAATCAGTTGAAGGCTGCATACAACTAAAAAGCTGATCCTCCATTGAGTAAAAGGGACTTCTTCCTGGTGGCCTTCAAACCAGGACAGTGGCTTGTTCTTGACTTTCAGACTCAAACTAAAATATTGATTCTTCTTGAGTCTCAAGCCTGCCAGCCTTTGTACTAGAACTACACCATTGGCCCTCCTATTTATCAAGCCTTCAGACTTGATAACATATTTTATTTTCTATATATTACTAGTGACCCGGTGCACTAAATTCATGCATGGGGTGGGGTGGGCGATCCATCAGGCCAGCCTGCACCCTCTACAATCTGAGACCCCTTGGGGGAAGTCCGACTGCCAGTTCAGGCCTGATCCTTGTGGTATTGGGCCTAAACTGGCAGTCAGACATCCCTTCTGCAATCCGGGACTGCTGGCTCCTAACCACTCACCTGTCTGCCTTCCCGATCACCCCTAACCACTCTGCCTGCTGGCCTGCTCACCTCCAACTGCCCTCCCCTGCCGGCCTGATGGCCCCCAACTGCCCTCCCTGGCCGGTCTCTCAGAACTTCTCCCAGAAGGTCTCCCAGTCTAATTAGCATATTACTCTTTTATTAGTATAGATATCTTTAAAAAAGACCCTCAGACATCTAAACCAATGCAACCCACTCAAATTAAACTCTTGGAATGGGGAAAACATTGAAATTACATATCAAATAAATTTCTGAGTTGTTCCCCTGTCTAGTGGTGTGTGGTGACATGTAGTGTGAGCATTAGCCTGTGAATCATTTATTTGCATTGTCAGATGAAAAGAATGATTGCTCATTCATAGTTTTTCATTGCTATGATCTTAACCTCAGCATTATTGAAACACAATTCACTAAATAACTGTGTTTTTAACTATGGGGGGTGAGGGAGAAAAGTATTTAATTTTACTTTTCAACTAATTTAGGGGTGGAAGTAATTGATATGTGAAATAGTCTGAAGCAACAGGAAGATTTAAGAATAGGAATAAAATGGCGAATAAATGCACAGGGCTCAAAATAAAAGAAATCATGCAAATATTAGAGAATAAAAGGAGTAAAATACTTAACAGGATTATAAAAGATTGGAGCAATATGGTGATTAATTTCATGTGTCAATTTGCCTAGGCCATGGTACCCAGTTATTTGGTCAAACATTATTCTAAAAATACTGTGAAGGTATTTTGTAGATGAATTTAACATTTAAAGCAGTAGACTTTGAGTTAAGCAGTTTGCCCTTCATAATTTGAGGGTGCGCCTCATTCAATCAGTTGATGGTCTTAAGAGAAAAAGACTGACATCCCCAGAATAAGAGGGATTCCACTATCAGGTGGCCTATGGCTTAGAACTGCAACATGAACTAAGTCTCCGGCCTTTCAGCCCACCCTGAAGATTTTGGACTTGCCAACCTCCACAATCATGTAAGCCAATTACTTAAAATAACTCTCTTTCTTTGTCTCTCTCCACATATATGGAGATATGTACATCTCTTATTGTATCTGTTTCTCTGGAGAACCCAGATTACTACAGGCAGATTTCCAGAAACAAATCATTTTGGTATTTTAACATAGTGTATTTTTTTAAAGAAGCACTCAATATTGCTACTTTATTTCTGAAGCTGAAATATTAAAATCCCAAGACAACTATAATACAGTGCCAATAACCCTAAAAACTATTCTCTCAATAATATAAATAGGCTTACTTTCACTTCTCATTCTTTCAGTCAAAAAAGAAGTTAAGTATTGTTTATGTTTTCCAAAGAATTTATTTTTGCCAGAGCTAGGAAGTCTCATTGATTGGTTGTTTCCTGGCTTTACCTTTTTCCCTTTGTATTTGAGAATCAAAACCATAATTAGAACTCAATCTGCCCTAATTATCCTGAGAGTGAAAATGGGGTGAGCCAAACAACTTGAAAACTGAAATTGCTCCCATGATTTATGATGGATATTTACTGGACCAGAAGAGATTACTTCCTGAGAAACTTAAAAGCATACAGTGGGTCTCAACCTGTGGGTCGCGACCCCTTTGGAAGTCGAACGACCCTTTCAGAGGGGTTGCCTAAGACCATCCTGCATATCAGATATTTACATTATGATTCATAACAGTAGTAACATTACAGTTATGAAGTAGCAACAAAAATAATTTTATGGTTGGGTCACAACATGAGGAACTATTTAAAGGGCCAGAAGGTTGAGAACCACTGCTTCACAGCAATGATGCTTTTGCCAACGGAATTGTGAATTGTTAGGACTTTTCCTCAGTACTCCATTTCTTCATTTATGCAATTAAGGTGTACTGACTTTCAACTGGGAATAAAGTAGAAAGATGTCTAAAACATGCCCCCTACCTTTAAAAAGGTTGTCATTACATGATCTCACTTATGAACAAAATAAACTGATGAGCAAAATAGATTCAGAGGCATAGAAGCATGGAACAGACTGAGAAAACTCAGAGAGAAGGCGGGAGTGGGGAGTGCAGGGAAGAGATTAACCAAAGAATTCATATGCATATATGCATAACCATGGACACAGACAATAGCTTAGTGAAGGCCTGGTGTGTTGGTGGTGGTGAGTGCAGTGTGGAGGGGGTCAGTGGGGAAAAAAAGGGAACATCTCTAATACTTTCAACAATAAAGATTAATAAAAAGATTGGTGTCCAAGAGAGAAGGAGAGATGTGGAGAAAATTTAGTACTAGAGTACTAGAGGCATAGTGATGGAAGTATGTATAGTGCATATGTATATATTGGAGATCAATTTTCTCATCTTTATATAGAAACAAAGAAATGCTGGCCCCAGATTTTATTTCAAGATCATCTCTGATTGGGCACTGGTAACAATTATTTTAAAAGAATGGCTGCTAAAAAATTCAATTTATATAAATCCCTTGTACAATTTTTCTGCCACCAGAATTTTTACAATTCTGCTCTAAATGGTGAGCTGCCATACTTACAGTATGCTTACCCCCTAAATCTGTGTGCATCCTTTTGTCTGAGGGGACTCAGAGAGTAGTCTATTACGTTTTAAAAATCGCACCATTAGCTTCCCTCATATTATACACCTGTCACTTCATCGGCAGCATTTCTGAACTATTTTCATTCCCTCTTTAATACATATTTATAATTCTTAGCCCATTATGTGTTTGAGAAGTAGGTGGAAGAGAGGATGTATACTAGATGGTGTTGCCACACTCCCCAAATTGCCTTTTTCAGCAGCTACACACATACCCCAGCTGCTGCACCTGTGGACTGCTAATGGCTCACAGCTGCCTACCTGCCCACTTCCTGGGAAATTTGTCCTCAGATGACAGCAATTCTCAGGAATATTACCAACTTCCTCACCACAGCCTACAGCCAGTGCCCGAGTGAGTAGTTGATACTAGATATGATAGATTAACCGTTTATCCTAAAAATTTACACCCAATCCCCAGGGATCCAACCAAGGCTATTCCGCCCCAGGGGTGGGTCACATCCTGTTTACTTCCCTCTTCTGCTTCACACACTCTCTAGAGATTCATCTTGAACAGCATTCCCGCAATAAATTGTGTGCATACGAGAATCTCTTTCTCAGGCTCCATTCCTAGGTAATGTACCAAGTAACTGAACCCAGTTAATCTCATAACTGAAGGTTATGTGTTTGTTTGTCTTATAGACAGAAGCAGGCTGAAGGCAAGGAGTAGCTCGTGATTGTTTGCTGTTTGGGAAGAAAATAATCAGTGAACCTACAATCCATAATCTCCATTTACTAGTGACTCCCCAACTAAGAAAGAAGGCAGGCAGGACAAATCCCCAGATGAACATGGGAGACAGAGAAGGTGCACTAAAAAGCCTGAAGATAGAACTTGGAGGACATGAAGATGCCATAGATGGAGAGAACCAAGGCAGGGGGAAGTGGCACGTTGAAAAGTGTGACTGGAGAGATTATTTGATATTTGTCGCCTTAACCTGAGTCTATAGCTAAGATGATATTATATATGATTGAGTCATGGTGCCCTCATTCTTTGCCTAATTTTAATTGGCCATGCCTCATGGGCAACCTTTGGAATTATCTTAGCCCTTCTTAAACATTAAGCAACCCAGAATTCCAGGAAGCATCAAGAGATAACTGCTCTAATAAAGCAAATAATTGAAGTAGAAGTGTTGATTCTTACTAGCTTCCTTAACAGTCCTGTCTGGCTCCAGCCCATAAGGCAGATGGTTTCTGGAGGTTAATAGTAATCTGTGGAGGATTTAAAAAACGGGTTTCTCTGATAGCTTCAGTAATATTTGATACAGTAAAAACTATGCAGAAAGGCTAAAGGATATTGGTATGCCATTTTAGGTTTTATTAATTACTTCTTTTCAATCTCAATTTTCGAGTCCAGAGCATAGTGACATTCATGGAATGACATTGGTATGTTTTGGCACAGAAATAATTGAATTTGCTGACATATTGTCATAATTTAATGAGATTAGGTTTGACTTTATAACCATTAAGAGCAAGTCAGAGCACTACATTCTTGACTTCATGAGAACTGCTCCCTGGAGGATGCTCATAAGGCCCTCTGAGCCTTGATCAACACTATAATAAGTAAATAGTAACTGCAGCTGAAATTTGACCCACTTCTAAATTTGGAACTATGTGGGCAGAAGCAACTAGCAATATTCCTTAGATTATGGGAAGCAAAGTATTTCTCAGACATGTTGCCAATAAACAAGAATATCAGGCAAGCATGGTTGGGCAAAAATCATATTGCTCATCTAGAAATCTTGTTGGACGTAATTCACAAATCACAAAAAGAAATTGACATTTTAATGAGTTTCTGAGCAGAAACAAGTGTTGAAAATTTTACAAAGGGCAGTGGCACAGGTAGTTTTATTCTGTTCTTATGAACCAACTGCTCAGATGATATCAGAAGTATCTACAAGCACAATATATGCATGCTGCAACTTTTGACAACAATCAAATACATTACTCAATGATACCCCTCAAGTTTTAAACTCAAAAACTGCTCATTTGAAAAACAATTGCTAGCTTGTTGCTTGGCCTTGGCCAGATACTGCCCTCACCATAGAAAGACATCATCTAATTTAAAATATATATATATATTTATTTGTATTGACTTCAGAGAGAAAGGGAGAGGCAGAGAGAGATAGAAACATCACTGATGAAGAAGAATCATTAATTGGCTGCCTCCTGCACACCCCAACTGGGGAATGAAGCTCAGGTATGTGCCCTGATCTGAATCTAACTGGAATCTAACTGTGACCTCCTGGTTCATAGGTGGATGCTCAACCACTGAGCCATACCACCCAGGCAAGGCATCATCTAATTTGAGGCTGGTAATACAGATCAAGCTTTGGGTGATGCCAAGGAGACTGCTCAGTAGAGAAGAACTAGCTCAGCAGACTTTTACATAAAGTGGATGTGGTATACTCAAGAGCATGCCAAAGGGAGATGCCTGGGGGTATCCAGCACATAAAGGAGCAAGTTGATTTATTGACTGTAGGGACAATGATAGAGGCCTCTGAGGATCTTACTGGCTCCATCACTGAACTTGTGATTTTTCTCCCAGCCAAAGCAAGGCCTGGTTCACTGGCTTTGCTTACTGATTAGAGTTCCTGAATTGGAAGCCATGTTGCTATATGGAAATCAACAGCACCCGGAGAGGAAAAGCCTTAAAGGAATAAGTCAACAAAAATCTGTACAATGGGGCAGAGCTGGGGATTACCTATTTAACATAGGACTTATTGCTTCTTGGCCTTTTGGCTAAGATCATGTGTATTTAAGATAGGACTTGATATAAATCTCTTACCTACAGGCAGTTATGTGGATACTTACAAACCATGGCTGCAGCCAGTGGCCTTGCCATATAGTCAGGCAAATAATACCTAGGTGACTGAGTAGAAAGAATATTCATGTATAAGGAGCTCAGTTTTATACTTCCCTGTAGAAATTCAGAGGGAAAATGAAAGTGAGTCATGTCTATTAAAAATCCTCAGCTGCTGGCTCAGAGTGGGGATTAGAAGGCTGAAGCAGTTGTCTTAGTCATAGCCCAAGCCAGAAGCTATCTTGGTTCCTGAAACCAATAAGCATGAAGAAACTTAAGTCATGCACTAATGGGCTTACAGATGACACATTACCTTTGTATCTACCGATTCATATGAACAGAAACTACATCTTTGTCTAAAACAAGAGTGGGAAACCTTTTTTTATGCCAAGGGCCATTTGGGTATTTATAACATTATTCGCGGGACATACAAAATTAGCAACTTAAAAATTAGGCTGCTCTATTTGATTGAACATTTAATTAACTCTTTCCTAATGCTTTGGCAGGGCCAGACCAAATGATTTTGTGGGCCTTGTACTATCTGCAGGCTGGACATTCCCTACCCCTAGTCTAAAAGAAAGAAAAGCCTTGAATAAGTTTGATTGAGGGCAAGGCCTTGTACATAGCTGGCAAGTGGACTGATTCTCCCATTACTGGCAGTCCCAGGAGGCTACAAGTGGGTTTCAACTGGGGTTAAAACTACTTTATAATGGGTTTGTTCATCCTGTAACAGAAGCAACATTGGAGAATACAACTAAAGATCTGGAGGAGCAAATTATCCATCAGTTTGACTCAGTTGGGTATGTTTCTTCTGAATAAGATAGGTTTTCCTTCTACCAATATACAGAAATGAACAAAGAAAAATAAATAATGTTGCATGACTATTCCACATTCCTTTTCACTCTTATAGCAGCAGTTTCATTGAAAAATTGGAATGGTATTTGAAACCCTTGTTTTTCAGAAGATGTTGAAAGAAAACATAAATGTTGAATTTAGTTATTCAAAAGATTGGCTATGAAGGGAAGTAAAGCTAGGACCACACTGAAACTATTTCTAAAATCTGGAGCTAGGAATCATGAATGGCGAGAATGTACTTATAGTTCTTTATAAATTTCCCATCAGAAAGGGACAAGGCTAAAGCACAACTTTTTCTATATTGCTGATCTGGTGATACCAGGCTTGGGTTTAAAATTGCTTTAGAAAGGTAATATAATATCCATGTTGTTAATTTTGACAATTTATATTACCAAAGGTACTTTTGGATAAGTCATAACTTCATCCTATGCAACCAAATTTGGGTTAACTGTAAATATGGTTGGACATCTGTAATACTTTCAACAATAAAGATTATATAAAGATTTCATTTCTAAGCAGCAGGGGATAGTCTTATGTTCCTTTACTTTTCAAATACTATGACATTTGGAACAGACACTGAGAAGTTGGTAACAGTTTATTCCAGAATTCAGTGTCTCTCACAAGAAGATAAGCTAGCACCTATGCATAGATAAGCCACCATTGAGGAAATCCCAGAATACTGGGGATGAGGCTAAAGCACAACCCTGGACCACAGAGACCCAGGAGTACTCCATAAAAAGGTAAGAGGAGCCACTATACTCTGGCCACACCTCCCCTCCCACCTCCTGGAAATGAGAGGGTCCCCTGGGCTACAGTTTCTCCAGTGGGAAAAAGAGCACACAAGGTGGATGTACAACTAGCTCCTGCAGTGTTGCGGGACACTTCCCAGAAGGCCCACTCAG
>NW_005871185.1:2162803-2327088 GCF_000147115.1 Myotis lucifugus | reverse complement strand
CATCCGGAAGATGTCAGGTCTCCTGGCCTAATTAGCATGTTACCCTTTTATTAGTATAGATACCACAAACTGAGTGACTTAAACAACAAACATTTACGTCTAGTTCTGGAGTATAGAAAATTTAAGATCAAAGCACAGCAGAGTTGGTGGCTACTTCCTAGTCACAGATGACTATCTTCTCTCTGTGTTTTTATATCCAGGAAGGGCCGAGAGAGATCTCTGGAGCTTCTTCTATAGACACTAATTCCATTTAAAATGGTTCCACTTTCATGACCTAATCACTTCCCATAGGCCTTACCTCTTAATACCATTGCATTGGGAGGTAGAATTTCAACATACACATTTGGGGGAGGACACACACATTCAGTCTATGGCAGTTTGTTTCCTCTTTTGGGGTATATTAATAATGCCATTCTGGGTGTTTTGACCCTAAACATCTTTGTTCCAAAAATTTTTGAAGTACAACTAATTGGCCATAAGGTGATTTTGTCATGAAAGACAAAATACCAAAAAAAAATTTAAAAGGGCCATTAAAAAGGACATAATAAAACATGGAAATTAATAAAATTAAAAAGACTTTATTACAAAAAATCAAAATACATGGTCTTTGAAGTCTTTTGCTCATAGTATTATTATTATTTTTAAAAACATATTTTTTATTGATTTCAGAGAGGAAGGGAGAGGGAGAGAAAGATAGAAACATCAATGATGAAAGAGAATTATTGATTGGCTGCCTTCTGCATGCCCCCCACTGGGGATCGAGCCCACAACCCAGGCATGTGCCCTTGACTAGAATCAAACTCGTGACCTTTAGTGCGCAGGCCAACTCTCTATCCACTGAACCGACCCAGCGAGGGCTGCTCATAGTATTATTTCAGGTACCTCTCACACACACCAGAGAGAGGTATCATTGGACAGTCTCCCGAGTTGAAGAGAGAGAGCGGTCCCCTCCTCAATTCTTATCTGCTTGTATGAATGAATTCAAAGGAGTGACTCCAGATGATTGTGTTATGATAAAGCCAATTTATTAAAGAAGCAAAGTGAGCAAATTTATTAAAGAAGCAAGGCAAACAAAGCTACATCTGAGCTCGGGCACAGGTGGGCTTTCCCAGCTAGTCTGGGAAGCCAGTGTGGTGGGGATTCAAGGGGGTTATATCCCCTTCTGTGTATAAGTTTCAAAATTTCTCTGCTGAATATTTTGGTATAGATTAATTTTCAAGTTCCCCTTTTACTTTGTTGTGGCTTTCCCAGAATTTGTGAGAAGCACCTGGCCAACCAATTCTAGTGTGACAAGCCTTGCAACTGCTAGCTTCTCTGCTTAGGGAGTGAAATAAAACTGCTTTTTCCCTCACCCCCTCCTTTCCTGCATCTCTTTGGTTAGTGAGGAGACACTAACCATTTGCTCTCAAGTGCCCTTGGCTTAGGATAGATAATGGCTTGTTATTTACAAGCCAGCTGCAAGCTGTCCAAACTGTTTGGCCTTGTTTAACATTCTTGTCTCTGTTTCCCTATTCCTCCTGCCTTTAAATTTTTCTAGTTTATCACTATCCTATATTAGTATTATACTTTTCTTTTAATTTGTTGATTCATTTCCACTGTTTGGCATCGCACATCATGCTTTCTTTCTTTCTTTCTTTCTTTTTTTTTTTTTTGCTACAACCCTTTCTTCATTAAGAGAGGTATCAGTTTCCAACTGAAGAGGCAATAACTAATGCTCTTGAAGACTCTTGTGAATGAGTAGCTCCTCTTTTATACTTGCCATAGCATGGCAAACTTTTGGGGGTTTTTTGGGTTTTTTAAAAATATATTTTATTGATTTTTCACAGAGAGGAAGAGAGAGGGATAGAGAGTTAGAAACATCGATGAAAGAGAAACATCGATCAGCTGACTCTTGCACACCTCCCACTGGGGATGTGCCCGCAACCAAGGTACATGCCCTTGGCCGGAATCGAACCTGGGACCCTTCAGTCCGCAGGCCGACGCTCTATCCACTGAGCCAAACCAGTCAGGGCCAAACTTTTGGTTTTGATGGGTGGGAGGGAGGACGCTTTACTAAAGGATTTGCAAACTGAAAGTTATCATTTTCTAGAATGGTAGTCAATCTGGCTTTACACATAGTTTTGCAATTGGGCTTTAGATGTAGTTCCTATCATCCACTATTTTTAGACTACCACATCTGCTTGTCATTGTATTAACTATTATGAAGGCTAAGATTTATCCTATATAATAAAGAGGTAGTATGCAAATTGACCATCACACCCTCACACAACATGGCTGCCCCCATGTGGTCACAAGATGGCCAGCAGGGGAGGGCAGTGTGGGCGATCAGGTCAGCAGGGGAGGGAAGTTGGAGGGGACCAGGCCTGCAGGAGAGGGCAGTTGGGGGTGATCGGGCAGGCAGAGGAGCCATTAGGTGTCGATCAGGCTGGCAGGGGAGTGGTTAGGGGGTGATCAGGCTCGCGGGCAGAAGTAGTTAGGGGCAATCAGACAGGAAGGCAGGTGAGTGGTTGGGAGCCAGCAGTCCTGGATTGTGAGAGGGATGTCCCACAGGGGATCGGGCCTAAACAGGCAGTCAGACATCCCCCAAGGGTTTCAAGATTGGAGAGGGTACAGTCTGGGCTGAGGGAACCCCCCCCCCCCCAGTGCACCAAGCCTCTAGTATAATATAAAAATGGGAGTCCTAGCCGGTGTGGCTCAGTTGATTGAGCATTCTCCATACACTAAAAGGTCACCTGGTCCTTTCCCAGTCAAGGCACATACGCAGTGTGTGTTCAATCCCCGGTCTGAGTGTGTGAAGAAACCAACCAATTGATGTTTCTCTCTCTCTCTCTCTCTCTCTCTCTCTCTCTCTCTCTCTCTCTCTGTCTCTCTCTCTCCCTCTTTCTCTAAAATCAATAAAAACATATTTTTAAAAATGGGCATACTGTGAGAACTTTGTTAATGGAGAAATAAAACCAAATTGACAAGTAGCTTGAATAACTTAAGTCTGCCAAATATATCATCCAGTTATTTTATCTTTTATGGGAAATTGTCTTATGGCCACTTAGTTGTGCAGGGCAAATGTTTGTGGAAAAAATGCTTGTGGCATAAATGTTTACAGCAAAGACGCTTACTGTGAAAATAGCTACTATCATTTGTTACCATCAAGCTCTTTATTATACTTGCATTATCACATATCAAATGTAATAACTCATTTATTTTACTGACTCATTTATATATCAAGATAAGTTTCAGATAGTGTATTTCCAGTGAAATACTTACATTTGCATATCATTAGCTAGATGTCAATATTTGTTTAGTTCTTTTTCCTTTATGTAAAACTTGCAATGAAATATACAAATTTCATATGTACATTTGCTGAATTTTGAAAAGTGTATGCACCTGGGTAACTCAAACTCCTATCAAGATATGGAGCATTATTATCACATCAAAAAATTCCTTCATGGCCCCTCCTAGTCAATATGCCCAACTCCCAGAGATACGATAGGTATTATTAAATACTACTTAATAATATTTTAATAATATTAAAAAATATTTCACCATATGTATTATTAAATAATATATACCTAGATATTTTTAAAAAATGAATTTCTGTCTTAATGGAACAATATAACATTTGTTTTTTATGTGTTTATTGATTTGATTAAAGTTATTCCTTATGTCTTCTTTCATATTTTACAATTAGCCTCCTTTGGTTGTTTTTTTACATTTCATATGTTTTTTCCCTCAACTTATTTAAATTTTTTAAATTGTCATTCTATTCTCTAAAGGTTAATTTTGTGTCCTATGTAGTTAAGTGTATATTTTTTCTAATAATCAATGTCTAAGTCTAATTGTTGCCAGAGAAATGGATGTCTCCTTCAGTAGTGGGAGTGGGGTTCTTACGATATCTTTAGAAAATAAATTTTCTAAGACAAGCAGGGGAGAGTGAATGGTTTTTATTGGTGTGTGTGAGAAATCTCACCTGTCTGAATTCAAACAATGGACTCAGGGACAGAAGTGTGGTGAAAATGAGACTCTTCATACAGTCTCAAGAGCGAGTGTGGGCGCCCATCTTATTGTACAGGCACACCTGTGGCAGCAAACACAGCCCATTTATTCAGTCCCTCCTCCGGTTCCTCACTGACTGAGCACCATGGGGTCTCCTGTTCCCTCATGCGTTGCTTAGGTCTTGCTGTCTCCCATTTTAAAAATTGGGCTGGCTGTAACCGGTTTGGCTCAGTGGATAGAGTGTCGGCCTGTGGACTGAAAGGTCCCAGGTTCGATTCCGGTCAAGGGCATGTACCTTGGTTGCGGGCACATCCCCAGTGGGGAGAGTGCAGGAGGCAGCTGATCGATGTTTCTCTCTCATTGATGTTTCTAACTCTCTATCCCTCTCCCTTCCTCTCTGTAAAAAATCAATAAAATATATTTTAAAAAAATTGGGCTGAAGCCTTCTCTAGTTGCCTCCACCTCCCTTTGTCTAGCTGAGGCAGGTGTCTAGGGGGTTTCCACCATGATGCTGACCCACATGCACAGTTCTTTTTTCCTATATCCTCTTCCCTCCTTCCAACATTCTGTTTGCTCTGGGGAAATTTAGCAAATTCCATCAAAAGCCAACCATGCTGGAGATGGATCACAGAGGTCCATTTCCTACAGTGTGGAATTGTATTTCTTGAGTTGCAAAGTCCCATTATCCTGAGACAAGTCCTGGAAAATAGGTAGCTGGGGCTCCAGCAGAGCCAAAAGTAGGGCCAGTGTCCAGAGCATCCATTCCATGGTGGAATTGAGTCCAACAGAGCATCAGGCTAGATTCAGTCCATCCATCCATTGTGTGGGTCCCACATGGCTGTCGGTCATGTGGGCAAAATGCAGGGAACAATCTTCTGCAACAGGAGTCCCAAGAGGGCCAGGAGAACTGAGAGAGAGAACTTTCTTTGTTTAGGGATTAAGTATCTCAGATTTTGAGCTCTTGCTGTGGCCACACCTAATCTGGCCACTGACTTGGTTCCAGGTGTGACTGACAGGTAAGCATCTTTCCACATCACTGGGACCTTACTGGGCATGCATCTATTGTTCAGACTCTTCCCCCAGGATCTGCGGGGAACAGACTTGGAGAATAACTGCAGCTTCTTGACAAAGCTGGTATAAATGATACGTCTATATTATCTAGTCTTCCCTTTATTCCTTTCCTGTTATTTAATAACCAGGTTATTATAATGGTTTCATTACTAGTAACTATATCCTTCAATTGAACAAGACAAGAAAATTGGTACATTTAAAAATCTCTGCTCCCTTCTTAAGCCTCTATATCCTTTACTGTTATCAAGAGAGATTATTTTGCTCACACACTTCTACATGTATGTATGTGTGTGTGTGTGTGTGTGTGTGTGTGTGTGTGTGTGTATGCACCCATATATTTCCCATTACTGCCATAACAAATGACAACAAATTTGGTGGCTTAAAGCATAAACATTTATTTTCTCACAGTTCTGGAGGTCAGAAGTCTAAAACTGACTTCACTGGCCAATATTAGGTTAACAGAAAGGCTGTGCTCCTTCTGGAGGCTCTGGGGGAATCTGATCCTTGCTTCTTTCAGCTTCTGTGGCTCCCAGCAATTCTTGGCTTGTGACTGTGTCACTCCAATCTTTGTTTCCATGGTTACATTGCCTCCTCTTCTGTCTGTGCCAAGTCTCCTTATAAGAATTCATATAATTTCATTTAGTGTCCACCTGGATAATCCAGGACCATATATCTCAAAATCATTGATTTAATCACATATACAAAGATACTTTTTCCAAATAAGGTAACATTTACAGATTCTAGAGAATGGTAATTGATATCTTTGGGGGCCATTTTTAGATTCCACTATACACATGTGGTCCACCCCCACCCCCCAGGGAAATAGCAAATTTATCAATATTAAATGATAATATTAACACTACTTGAATGGTGTAATAAAATTGATAAATCCATCCCATATTTCTTTTCAGTTACTGGTGAAAGTTAAAAACTCTAAGAATTAGCCCATCAGCATTTTAGGCTAATTAATAAACCATGCTGGGGAGTGAAAAGAGTAGCTTATTCTTTTGGCAAGCAGAAAGGAAAGAAGGGGAATGCAATTTATCTTGAAAAGGGCAGGAGCCCAAAATACACATGAAAGTTATGCTGCTTAACATCAGTCTTTGGCAATATCTTAAAATAATTTTTAAATATATTTTATTGATTTTTTTACAGAGAGGGAGGGAGAGAGACAGAGAGTTAGAAACATCAATGAGAGAGAAACATCGACTAGCTGCCTCCTGCACACCTCCTACTGGGGATGTGCCCGCAACCAAGGTACATGCCCTTGACCGGAATCGAACCTGGGACCCTTCAGTCCGCAGGCCGATGCTCTAGCCACTGAGCCAAACCAGTTTGGCTTAAAATATTTTTTTTAACAGACTGTGCATTTAGAAACAAAGTAGTACTTAACAAGATTGAACATAGTATATACATATAAGTGTACATGAGCACACATAAACACACTTTTAAAAATATGTATCTATTGTTATTGATTTCAGAGAGGAAGGGAGAGGGAGAGAGAGAAATATCAATGATGAGAGAGAATCATTGATCAGCTGCCTCCTGCATACCCTACACTGGGGATGGAGCCAGCAACCCAGGCTTGTGCCCTGGCTGGGAATTGAGCCATGACCTCCTGGTTCATAGGTTGATGCTCAACCACTGGGCCACACCGGCTGGGCACAAACACACTTTTTAATAGTCTTTTTAGATAGATAAGTAGTTAGTCTGAAAGCCTAATTGAAAGCAACTTTAAAACAAGTAACTGGTGAAGATTAGGCACGGGTGTTTTTTGTTTCTTCGGTTGTTGCTTTTGTTTTGAATAATAGAGGAAGAGTCTTTGGGAATGTTTTGTTATGTTTTGGTATACACAAGATTTCAAGGAGGAATGTCCTGTTCTTTGTTGTAGCCCCAGTACTAAGCATAGGCTCTGTTAGGGAATAAACCAAGTGAACATACAAAGGTCTAAGAGAATGATGGGGCAAGAACCACATCTCTTTTATCTTATTATTTCTGGTTTCTACCATAATAGATTCTCTAAAGATGGTTGTAATTTTGGATGAAACGTAACTGAATAAGTCAGTTATTCTTTGTCATCAGACATTAGGCCATTTACATGACAAATGGTCTCATGATCATTTTAAGTTAAATCCAAGTAATTTTCTCTTTATTGTGCATGTGTCTATCTTTTGTCTTCCCACACAAGGACCATACTGATAATGCATGGAAGCCAATATACTGTGGTGTCTAGTACTTGTGTTTTTATACACATGTTCTCATTGGATTGTTCCTACAATCACATGAGACAAGAATCCTGATATCTTGCTGTTGAGGAAATAGGCTCAGAAGGACTAGTCCGAGAGCATATCCTGGAAAGCAGAAGATGAGCATAAATCTTGGCAACAAATGTAATGTTCCATCTTCTATAAGAAGCTTTAAATATACTTCCCTAGTCCTTAAAACACCAGTCTAGAGCAGCTAGTCAGCTGATGTTCATTCAAAAGTTAAAGCCAAATTTCTTCAATTTAAAATGTCAGAGAAAAGGAGAGATATAAGAAAATGAAAATGAACAAAATCAAGTATCATACTTACAGGCAATTTTAGATTTATTTTGTTTTGTTTTTATGTATATAACTGATTGTATGTACTTCATGGTCAAATCTCTCCAAAATGTTCCTTTGTTACTGAATGGATATTCTTTTTTTGTAATTTTAAATTTCTTGTGGAAAAATGTTTTGATTGTTAGTATATGAACCCAGTTATGTCTTTGACTACCATAATCCCCAGTGTCAAGTAAAAATATTACTAAAGGGAGTAAAAATTCCTCTCAGTTCATTTGAGGATGAGAGGAGAGGATGCAGGGAGAGGATGGGTGAAAAGTTGGAAAGAATCAAGAAGTACCAATTGGTAGTTACAAAATAATCATAGGGATATAAAGTACAGCATAAGGAATATAGTCAACTAGAGGCCCAATGCAGTAAATTCGTGCAAGGGGCTCGGCCCACACAGCAGCAGCGGCTTGCCTCAGCCCTCGCTTCATCTGGAAGGTCGTCTGGCTGTCTGGTCTAATTAGCACATTGTGCTTTTGTTATTATAGATAATATAATAACTATGTATGGTGTCAGATGGGTAATAGATTTATCAGGGTGATCCTTTGTAAGTTATGTAAATGTCCATAACTTACAAAGTTATGGCAACCTTCAATTTGTTCTTTGTATCTATGAATTTGTTTCTGTTTTGTTTGTTGATTTATTTTGTTTCTTAGATTATATATGTTAGTGAAATCATATGGCATTTGTCTTTTTCTGTCTGACTAATTTCACTCAGCATCCTCTATGTCCATCTATGTTGTCACAAATGGCAAGATTTCTTGCCATTTCTCTTTTATATGGCTGAGTCATATTCCATTGTTTATATGCACCACTTCTTCTTTATCCATTCATCTACTGATAGACACTAAGGTTGCTTCCATATCTTGGCTATCCTATCTAATAAAGATGGACTATGCAAATTGATCATCATGCCATCACAAATATGGCAGCGCCCATAGCCATAGTTTGCTGGGTAGAGAAACCTTGGTTGTAGGTCCTTTCTTTTAATCAATTTGAATATTTTATGCCAATCCCTTCTGGCCTGAAAACTTCTGTTGATAAATCCACTGACAGTCGTATGGGTACTCCCTTGTAGGTAACTAACTGTTTTCTCTTGCAGCTTTTAAGATTCTCTCTTTGTCTTTTGCCCTTGGCATTTTAATTATGAGGTGTCTTGGTGTAGTCCTCTTTGGATTCCTTTTGTTTGGGGTTCTCTGCACTTCCTGGACTTGTAAGTCTATTTCTTTCACCAGGTGTGGGAAGTTTTCTGTCATTATTTCTTCAAATAGGTTTTCAATATCTTGCTCTCTCTTTTCTTCTGGTACCCCTATAATTCAGATGTTGGTACGCTTGAAGTTCTCCCAGAGGCTTCTTGCACTATTTTCATATTTTTGTATTCTTTTTTCCTTTTGCTTTTCTGATTGGGTGTTTTTTACTTCTTTGTATTTCAAATCTTTGACTTGATTCTTGGGATCCTCTAGTTTGCTGTTGGATCTCTGTATGCTATTCTTTATTTCAATCAGTGTATGTTTAATTTCTAATTGGTCCTTTTTCATATCCTTGAAGGTCTCACTAAGTTCCTCAGAGGTCTCACTAAGTTTCTCAGAGGTTTGTAGAAGATTCTTGAGTAGCCTTATAACCATGGTTTTGAACTCTATATCCAGTAGTTTGCTTTCTTCCATTTCTTTCATTTGTGACCTGTTTCTTTGTCTCCACACTTTGGATGCTTTCCTGTGTTGATAGAGTGGCTTTGTGTGCTAGATGTCCTATAGGGCCCAGTGGCTCAGCCTCACCAATTACCTGAGGTGGACACTCTTGGTGCACCCCTGTGGGCTGTGTGCACAGTCTTGTTGTAGTTAAGCCTTGATTGCTGTTGGTATCACTGGGAGGAATTGACCTACAGGCCAATTGGCTGTGGGGACCAGTTGTGTCTACAATGGGAGAACTTCTGTGCTGGAAATATCCTTATGGGGCAGGACTTGCTTCAGTGAGGCTTAAGTCCTCACTGATTCTGGCCCCTGAGTGTGTCTCTTATGGATGTAAAGAGTTGTAATCTGGATGGTCTCACTCTGACCACTGGGTAAACTGGCTCTTGGATCTCCAAGGAGGTGCAAAGTCAGCCACTGTCTGGGGCTGCCCAGCAGGAGCTACAGAGACATCTTCAGATTCCTCCTCTTTGTTTGGGGTTTGGAGGTGCCCAGATGAGGCGCAGCTGTGAAGTAACGCAGGCTTCTGACGAGCCTTAGGCCTTCTCTTAGAAGCTCTGGGTTTCTCTGACCCAGCTACAGTTTGACAGGTTTTTAGGCGGAGAAAAGCCAGGCCATTAGTATGCAAAAGCCTCTGATCACAGCTTGGGTGGGGTTGTAAATTGGGTGGGGTGTGGTCTCAGGGAATCATGGGGCAGTGCAAACAGCAATGGTTGCCTGAAAGCCCTCCCCTGGATAGGTTCCTGGGTCTCTGTGTCCTGCAGTCCCGTGCAGGAACAATGAATGCTGCAAGAACCTCTGCGAGAAAGCTGCCCTCACGTTCTGGCCCAATGACAGACAGTACAGTTTCTCTCTGTATGAGCCTGGGTCCCCAAATTCTCGCCTGGAACTGGAGTTCAGAGCAGTCGGGAGCTTGTATCTCCCTCCCGGTTGAAAAAGAAGACAGTGTACCCAGCTGCTAGCCCCTTTCGCGTGCGTCTCCATACCTCCACATTTCCATACCTCTGCACCTCCAACTGGACTCAATGCACTTTTCTCCTTCCTTCTAGTTGTAGAATTTCCTCTAGGCCAGCCTTCCCATGGTTCTGGATGTTATTTGTTTTGTCTTTTAGTTGTAGTTTTAACGTGGTTGTGTGAGGCAGCAAGTTCAGTTGTTTACCTATGTTGCCATCTTGATTGTCCTCTCAATTCATTACTTTTAAAACTCCTTTTATTCTGTTGTTGGATCTTATGAGTTGATTCTCTTTTTCTCTCATGGTTTATTTTCAGATTTTCCATTTCATTTTCTTCTTCTTCTTTCCAGAGATTTCCTAGGTTTATCTTTCAATATTTTAATCAATTCTTGGTTTTGTTTTGTTGGTCAATCACTTTTAATTTCTAAGAGGTCTTTCAAGATAATTGGCTTTTCTTGTTTTCAATCTCCTATGCTTGTTTTATGTAAATAATATTCTTTCAAATGTCTCTACAGATACTAAAATTTTGTCTGTTTTATGTTTCTTTTTGTCTCCTAAGTTATTTCTCTTTCTTCTAAGTTAAATGATTACAGTTTTATTTTTAACTTGCTGTTTCATTCATATTCCAAACTTCCTCAAATAGTTGGCAGTCATTCATGACTCTTGGCTGTTCTGGGAATGTAAGTGGGGGTTATTAATTGATAGCTTTTGCATTGTGGAAACAAGAAGAGAGCATCCCACTTATGTAAAGTCTTTTGCTCTGGAAAAACTGAAGTCCAAATATTCTGCCTCAGGTAATCTCAGACAATTTATGTAATTTCCTTCTGAAAGGATCCTTTGATTTTTTTTTAAGGTGGGATGTAAATAACTAGCTACTCATGTGTCTGCATGTGGTTGGGAAAATTAAAGAACATAGTTAATTGGTCTGGATTTAGAGTTTCATTTAGAAAACTTTTGCATCTGAATCGTGAGCCTCTTCAGAGGAATTCATTGCATTCTCTCTTCTGGAGCCATCTCTGTTCTGGACCCCCTTTCTCCATACTGCTTCATCATTTGCTCCTATATTCAATTTTCATCTTTGATAATTTTGTTAAAATCTTCTGGTTTTAAACATGTAATCACCTTTTCTTTGGTTGCATACTTATAATGTTTTAAGCTATTTTACTGTAATTTTGGTGGGACTTTCGGGAGGTAGAAGAAATAAGCACATGTGGTAAATCTTTCACCTTGATAAAGAGGTCTATCATTAAATTTCCCCGAGTCTTGACATAATGGATTAAAAATGGCGGCAGAGTAGGAGGATGCTGCATGGACATGCTCCCAAGAACAAGCTGGAATTACAACTGAAATACTGAAAAGCTTCCAGAATAATCAATGGAAAACTCACAGGAGAGAAACCAAGGATCGAAGGAGGAGACTTCATAGAGACTGGTAGGAGGGGTGGAGGCATGAAAGGGTTGGCCGGGCACCCACAGACAGCAACTGAAGTCCCAGAGAGATAGCTCAGCTGTGGAGGGGTGCCACTGAGAACTCTGGGATCTAATCCCAAACTGGGCTCGCCAGCAGAGAGCAACAAACTGAGGAGGGTAGCCATATAACATCTAGCTGTGAAAAGCAGGGTGCTGTCTGCCAGGGAGTGACAGCTGAAAGTTCAGGCACCCTCTTAAAGGGCCAGTGCACAAAAATTCCCTGTGGAGCCACCCACTTTGTGCTCTGGCAGAGGGAGGATGAAGTGGACTGGAGCTGTGAGAGCAGAACCCAGGACTGGGGACTGGGGTGACAGAGATCAGAAGGCAGACGTCCCAAGCTACCTGGGCTGAGCCATGCCCTCACACAGTGGAGAACATCTTTGCCACATAGACATCTGCCTTACCTGGGGGGAAGACATTAGACACACCCTATTGGAAAACACCTTGCCCTGATTATTAGAGCTGGAGGAACAAAGATGGTGGCATAGGTAAACACCTATACTTGCTGCCTCTCACAACCACATCAAAATTACAACTAAAAGGCAGAACAACTACCACCCAGAACCACGGGAAAGCTGGCTGAGTGGAAGTTCCATAACTAGAGAGGTGAAGAAAGCACACTGAGACTGGTAAGAGGTATGGAGGCACAGAAAGTGCTGGCACTTGGATGTGCTGCTCTTTTAATCAGGAGATTCAAGCTCCTGACTGCTCTGAACTCCAGTTCCAGGCGAGACTCTGGGGGACCCAGACACATACGAAGAGAAACTGGACTGTCTCGCATCGGGACAGGAACACTAGGGTGGCTTTCTCTCAGAGGTGCTCACACTGATCATTGTTCTTGCATGGAGGCACAGGACACAGAGACCCAGGGACCTCTCTGGTGCAGAGCTAACTGGCAGCAATTGCTGTTTGCTCCACCCTGGTGATTCTCAGAGACCCTGCCCCACCCAATTTACAACCCCACCCAAGCTGTGAACAGATGCTTTTGCATATGAATGGCCTGTCCTTTCTCCAGCTAAAACCTGTCAAGCTGCAGCTGGTCAGAGAGCCCTAGATCTTCCAAAAGAAGGCCCAAAGCCCAGCAGCAGCAGCCTGCCTTGCTTCACAGTTGGGCCTTGTCTGGGCACTTCCAAACCCCATACAAAGAGGTGAAATATGCAGATGTCTCTGTAGCTCCTGCTGGGTGGCTCCAGACAATGGCTGACCTTGCACCTCCTTGGAGATCCAAGAACCAGTGTACCCAGGGTCAGAGTGAGACCATACTGGATTACAACTTTTCACATCCATAAGAGACACACTTAAGGGGCAGACTCAGTGAGCACCAGAGCCCCACTGAAGCAAGTCCTGCCCCATAAGGGTGTCTCCTACACAGTACTCCTTCCATTGTAGACACAGCTGGTCCTTACAGTCAATTGGCCTGGAGGTCAATTCCTCTCAGTGATACCTACAGCAATCAAGGGTTAAATACAACAATACTGTGCCCACAAAAGGGTGCACCAAGAGCATCCACCTCAGGTGATTGGGAAGGCTGAGCCACTGGGCCCTATAGCACACCTACCACACAAGGCCACTCTATCAACTCAAGGAGACTTAGCAGCTACCCAGTACATAGAAACAAACACAGGGAAGCAGCCAAAAATGCAGAGACAAAGAAACAATTCATAAATGAAAGAAATGGATGAGAGCAAAATACTGGATATAGAGTTCAAAACCATGGTTATAAAGTTACTCAAGAATATTCTAGAAACCTCTGATAAATTTAGTGAGATCCTCAAGGATATGAAAAAGGGCCAATCAGAAATTAAGCATACACTGACTGAAATAAAGAATAATATACAGAGATCCAAGATCAGACTAGAGGATCCCAAGAATCAAGTCAAAGATTTAAAATATGAAGAAGCAAAAAATACCCAACCAGAAAAGTAAAAAGAATCCAAAAATATGAAGATAGTACAAGGAGCCTCTGGGGCAACTTCAAGCGTACCAACATCTGAATTATGAGAGTGCCAGAAGAAGAGAGAGAGCAAGATATTGAAAACCTATTTGAAGAAATAATGACAGAAAACTTCCCATACCTGGTGAAAGAAATAGACTTACAAGTCCAGGAAGCCCAGAGAACCCCAAACAAAAGGAATCCAAAGAAGACCACACCAAGACACCTCATAATTAAAATGCCAAGGGCAAAAGACAAAGAGAGAATCTTAAAAGCTGCAAGAGAAAAACAGTTACCTACAAGGGAGTACCCATACGACTATCAGCTCATTTCTCAACAGAAACTATGCAGGCCAGAAGGGAGTGGCAAGAAATATTTGAAGTGATGAATAGCAAGAACCTACAACCAAGATTACTCTACCCAGCAAAGCTATCATTTAGAATTGAAGGTCGATAAAGAGCTCCACAGACAAGAAAAAGCTAAAGGAGTTCATCCCCATCAAACCAGTATTATATGAAATGCTGAAGGGTATTCTCTAAGAAGAGGAAGAAGAATAAAAAGGTAAAGATAGAAAATTATTAATAACAAAAGACAAAAAATACATATCTATCAACAAGTGAACCTAAAAATCAAATGAATGAAAAACCTAATGAACAGAACATACTGGTGAATGTAATAGAATCAGGGGCATGGAAAGGGAGCAGACTGACAATTTTTGGGGGGAAGAGGTTGTGGGTAGTGTGGGAAGAGATTGGACAAAGAACTTACACCTATGGATGAGGTCAGTGGTAGGGAGGCAAAGGCTTGAAGTGCGGAGGGAACCAGTTGGAGGGGAGCTATGGGGGGGGGAGGAACATCTGTAATAATCTGAACAATAAAGATTTAAAAATAAAAACACCTTGCCCTGAGGCCACTTAAGAGATTAAAAGTAACAATTAGCCTCTAGACCAGCCGTGGGCAAACTACGACCCGCAGGCCGGATCTGGCCCGTTTGAAATGAATAAAACTAAAAAAAAAAAAAGACCGTACCCTTTTATGTAATGATGTTTACTTTGAATTTATATTAATTCACACAAACACTCCATCCATGCTTTTGATCCGGCCCTCTGGTCAAGAACCCATTGTGGCCCTCGAGTCAAAAAGTTTGCCCACCCCTGCTCTAGACAGAAGCAACTTCCCCACCTTGTTAAAAAAAACAAAACAAAAAAAAAACTCTTGCCACACCTGAGTACAATTTCCTGGGGGCAATTCAAGTCAGTCTGTAGGCAGAATCCATCTCTGGAGGCTTTGAGTCTTTGCCTGATCCAGTTAGTCAGAAACAGCCTTTAACACTTTCCTACACTATAGACTAAGTGGTATAGAGAATCTAACTAAAACAGTCACAAACCCAAACACACATCCAAAATGAGGAAACAAAGAAACAACCCCCAAATGAAATTAACTAGTGAATTCTTCAGAAGAGCTAAATAAAGCAGAGATAAGAAATTTATCTGAAACAGGGTTCAGAGTAATGATGTTAAAAATGCTCAACAGTATAAAAAAGATATAGTAGCTATGAAAAAAGAACAATCTGAGATAAAGAAAGACATAACACAAATAAAGAATACACCGGAAGGAATACACAGCAGATTAGGGGAAGCTGAGGATTGAATCAGTGAATTAGAAGACAGAGTTGAAAATATCATTCAATTAGAGAACCAAAAAAGAAAAAACAATTAAATTTCCCTGAGTCCACAAAATTTAAAAAATATTTGTATTGATATACAATACATGAAAACTACAGAAATCCATCAGTGGTTTTCAAGGTATGGGTAAAGTATCATGTTTTGAGACATCTGTTTAATGTAAAATATTTTTAAATGCATGAAATTATCACTAAGATATATTTCACTAAATATGTAATATATTAATATAAAGAAAGTTTTTTTTTCGTTCTGTTTAGCATATCTTCAAATTGGTTTCTCTACCCAACCATGTGATTTACATATAAATTTTAATCAAGTACTGGCAGAGTTTTCTGTTTGTTTTATTTTTGCAGAAATTGATAAGTTGAATCTAAAATTTGTATCAACACCCATAGGCTTAGACATAGCCAAGGCAATCCTGAAAGAGAAGAAAAAGGCTGGAGATGCTACTAGATAACAAGAACTGTTAAAATTATATTTAAATAATTTTATCAATCACTATAATTAATTATATAGTTAACTAGAGGCCCAGTACATGAAAATTCATGCACTGGAGGGGGGTCCCCTCAGCCCGGCCTGCCCCCTCTCACAGTCCAGGAGCCCTCAGGGGCAGGAGGTGACCTGGTGATCAGGGAAAGGTGACGCCCCATCACACCTCTGCTACTGCCATTGCCAGCAGTGCAAGCCTCGGCTAGCCCTGGGTATCTGAGCCTCAGGAGGTCCTGGGCTGCTGGGGAGCTGAGGGGACTGGGGGACTCTGGAGGCAGGTGGGCAGAGCAGCTGGTCCCACCTGGGGGCAGGTCCAGCCCTGCTGCATGCCTGCCACCCCAGCAAAGCTGAGGGGATTGGGTGCTGCCATCTTGTGGCTGTGGGAGCTGCCATCTTTGAGGGTGGGCAGTCAATTAGCATATTTCCTCCTTATTGGCTGTGAGCACCGCCATCTTTGCGATGACATGAGGGTCAATTAGCATATTCCCTCTTTATTAGATAGGATATATGACATGATACAATAATATCCTTTAATTCACTATAGTAATTAAGACATTGTGGTCTTGGCTCAAACATAGATAACTGATTAATGGCACACAATAGAGCCAATAAATTGACTCAACTGCTTTATGAGATATGTAACATTGCAGTATAGTAAGAAATGATGGGTTTGTTTGATATTCACTTGGAAAAAAGTATCAACTTTTCCTCACCGCCCCCCCCCCCCAAAATGTGGAATTATTAAATATTTTAATGTGAGAGCTAAAACAATAAGAGTTTTAGAGGTAAATGTGACTTGGAATAGTTCATATTTTCTGTGTAATGACATAAAGAACTAAGCATAAAGAAAGGCATTGGATACAGTAGCTTATATTAAGAATAAGCTTCAAAAAATACCACTGAAAGATGACAAATTGAGCTTAATTTAATCTGTCATTAATTACTAATGTCATACATGTAAATGTGACTTTTTTTGAGAGTACAGTTTGATAGGTGAAGAGTAAAATGACTCCAGGCAAATGTATAGATACACTGAGAGGTCAAATGTTCTGAGGTGGGGAACCTAGATGAGCTGAGGGATAAGCGTATGAGGAGAATGAATATGATTCCTGCCTTTCACAAATGATATGAGGGAGAATTATTCATTCACTTACATACATACTTACTGAGTGTTGACTATGTTCCAGGCACTGTTCTAGTCACTGATGATATAGTGCTAAATGAGGCAATTAAGTTTCTCCTTTTATAGTTCATTTATGGGGTCAGGCTGAGAGGTGGCAGGAGAGGCATAAACTAAAAACTAATTAATTAAAGAAAAAGAAGAAAAAACAGTCCTGAAGCTGAGACGATGAATCAGTGCATTTGGCAATGGGACAGAAAGTGACCAGCGATCTTCTCTGGGGGAACAGGAATTTCAGCTGTCATCTGAATGGCAAGAATGAGCTCTGGAGAAGAGCACTTCTAACCAAAGGAATCAACCTCTGCAAATGTCCAAAGGTCAAAAAGGGCCTAGCAATTCAGGAACCAGATTGTAGACCAGTGTGGCTGAGATATCATGACAAGGAGATGAGTGGTATTAGATGATGTCAAAGAGTTAACTAAGGGCCTGCCCATGTAGGTTCTTGTAGAGCAGTATAAAATAATTATGTTTTATTGGAGGCCCAGTGCATGAAATTCATACACTCAGAATGGGGGGGAGTCCTTCACCTTGGCCTGCGTCCTTTTGCAGTCTGGGACCCCTCAGGGGATTTCTGACTGAAAGCTTAGGCCCACTACCTATGGGGTCAGTCGGACATCTTTAGTGCTGCTGTGGAGGTGGGAGAGGCTCCCGCCACCATGGCTGTGCTCACCAGTGTGAGCCGGGCTTCTGGCTGAGCTGCGCTCCCCCTGTGGGAGTTCACTGACCACCAGGGGGCAGCTCCTGCATTGAGCGTCTGCCCCTGGTGGTCAGTGCGTGTCATAGCAACTGGTCTTTCTGCTGTTTGGTCGATTTGCATATTTGCCTTTTATTATATAGGATGGGCACTGGTCACGATCTGTGGAGTGATTGGCTGGGCGATTGGGTCCTCGCCCAGCTCTCTCAGTGCCTGGGCACTGGGCAGCAGCCATACCCCCTCCGCTGCTGCTGGTCACCATCTGTGGGGCCATTGGCAGGGTGATCGGGCCCTGCTCGCACCTGCCTTGGCCTGGCGCCACCTGCTCACCTGCTCCAGCATCCTGCCAGGGTCCTGCTCTCCTTGGGGCCCATCAGAGCTGGCAAAGCCTCCACTGCTGCCCACTGCCAGTGCTGCATAGGCCATGCCCACCATGTTCTGTGTCACCTCCTGGTGGTCAGCACATGTCATAGCAAGTGGTCAAACTCCTGGTCAAACTCCTGGTCAAGGAAACAATTTGCATATTAAGCTTTTATTATATGGGACTAGAGGCCCGGTGCACAAAAATTTGTGCACGGGGAGTGGGGGGGTCCCCCAGCCCGGCCTGTACCCTCTCGCAGTCTGAAACCCCTCGGGAGATAACGACCTGCTGGCTTAGGCCTGCTTCCGGGTGGCAGAGGGCAGGCCCAATTCTTAGGTGTAGCCCCTGGTCAGGCTCAGAGCAGGGCCAATTGGGGAGTTGGGGCGCCGCCCCCTGTCATGCACAGAGCAGGGCGGATCGGGAGGTTGTGATGCCACCCTCAGTCACGCTCATGGTAGGGCCGATTGGGGGGTTGGGGCACCGCCCCCTGTCACACTCAAGGCAGGGTCGATGGGGAGGTTGCAGCGCCACCCCCTGTCATGCACAGAGCAGGGCAGATCAGGGGGTTGGGGCGCTGCCCCCTGTCATGCACAGAGCAGGGCCCATCAGGGGTGTTGGGGCTCCGTACCCTGTCACGCACAGAGCAGGGCCGATCAGGGGTTTGAGGAGCTCCCCGCTGTCACTCACAGAGTAGGGCCAATAGGGGAGTTGGGGCACTGCCCCTGTCACACAGAGAGCAGGGCCGATCAGGGGGTTGGTGCGCTGCACCCTGTCAAACACAGAGCCTCAGGGCAATCAGGGGGGGAGCTCCCCCCTATCAGGCACAGAACAGGGCTGATAGGGAGGTTGTGGCCCTGCCCCCTGTCACACACAGAGCCACAGGGCGATCAGGGGGTTTGGGCGCTGCCCCCTGTCACACTGATCCCGGTGCCGGGAGCCTTGCTGCTCTGCTGATCCCGGTGCTGGGAGGCATATTACCCTTTTACTACATAGAATAGAGGCCTGGTGCATGGGTGGGGGCTGGCTGGTTTGCCCTGAAGGGTGTCCTGGATCAGGGTGGGGGTCCCCACTGGGGTGCCTGGCCAGTCTGGGTGAGGGGCTGAGGGCTGTTTTCCGGAAGCGAGTGACTGAAGCTTCCAACTGCTCCTTGTTTTCTTTTTTTTTTTTTATTCTGGGCCAGCTTTAGCTCTGAGGCCTCGCCTCTGAAAACATCAATACAATGTTGCTAAAGCCCGGCTGGATGAAAGCCAGTTTCTGGTGTTTTGTTTAGCTTCTTATTTGCAACATAGTACATAGTTGCTTAGAGTTGCAACTCAGAGGCCGGCAAGTTAGGCGGGGAATGTTGGAGTCCGCAGTCACTGGAGCAAGCAAGCCTCATGTTCGCTTCCAGCTGCCTGGCTGCAGGCCGCCATCTTGGCTGACAGTTAATTTGCATATACTCACTGATTAGCCAATGAAAAGGGTAGCGGTCGTACGCTAATTACCATGTTTCTCTTTTATTAGTGTAGATTTCAACTTTCATTCCATTGTGGCTGGAAAAGATAGTTGGTATTATTTCAAACTTCTTAAATTTGTTATGTTCTGTTTTGAGGTTTATCATATGGTCTATTCTGGAGAATGCTCTGTGTGCACTTGAGAAGAAAGTATATTCTGCTGCTGTTGGATGGAATGTTTATAAATGTACTAGTGGCCTGGTGCACAAAATTTGTGCACATTAAAAAGGTAATTCGCTGAAACCGGTTTGGCTCGGTGGATGGAGCGTCGGCCTGCGGACTGAGAGGTCCCGGGTTTGATTCCGGTCAAGGGCATGTACCTTGGTTGCGGGCATATCCCCAGTAGGGGATGTGCGGGAGGCAGCTGATCGATGTTTCTCTCTCATCGATGTTTCTAACTCTCTATCTCTCTCCCTTCCTATCTGTAAAAAATCAATAAAATATATATTAAAAAAAAAGGTAATTCATTAGAAGAAATATTTTAATATTGCTATTTGCCCCATCCCCCAGCCAGTGCTGGGTGGGGCACACAGCCTCACGTCCTCCGTTAAGCCACGCCAGGTGGAGGATGCAGCCTCATGTCCCCCATCAAGCCATGCTGGGGGCGGGATTTACATTTCCAGGCCTCGCCAGGCACACAGCCCTGCCCACCCACGCCTGCTGCACACACAGACTCCTGCTGATTGTTCGTTATGGCGTGATGGCATGATGACTATTTGTATATTTGCCTTTTATTATTATAGATGTTAAGTTCATTTGGTTTAATGTATGGTTCTAGTACAACATTTCCTTGGTGATTTTCTGTCTGGATGATCTACCCATTACTGAAAAGAGGGCATTGAAGTCCTCTAGTATTATTGTACTGTTTTCTAATTCCCTATTCATGTCTGTTAGTGTTTCCTTAATATATTTAGTCCTCCAATGCTGGATGCATATATATTTATGATTGCTATATATTCTTGATGAATTGGCCCCTTTATCATTGTATAATAACCTCCTTTGTCTCATAATTATTTTTGGTTTAAAGATGATTTTGTCTTATATAAGTATAGCTACTCCCACTTTTTTTTGGTTTCCATTTGTATGGAGCATCTTTTCCCATCTCTTCACTTTTGGTCTGTGGCAGTCATCAGATATATGTTGTTTTTTAATCCATGTAGTCACTCAGTGTCTTTTTATTGGTAAATTCAATCCATTTACATATAAAGTATTTCTTGATATATAACCATGTTTTGTAACTTCTCTTTAGTTCCATTGTTTCTTTCTTTTTTTTCTCTGCCAATCTTTGTAAATTTGTGATTTTTCTGTGGCACTACATTATGTTTCCCCTTTAAAAAATTTTTGTTAATCTAATTTCAATTTTTCTTTGTGGTTACCATGAGGCTTACATAAAACATCTTATGAATAAAATAGTTTATTTTAATCTGATAGTAACTTAACTTCAAAACATATAAAACTCCACTCTTTTATCCCCCTTTTATATTTTGATGTCAAATTTTTCCAATTTTTATATTGTTTATTCATTAATTATTTTAATACTTTTTTCTTGAACATTTATACTATAGTTAAGTGGTTGACATACCATGCTATTACAGAATTAAAGTTTTCTAAATCTGACTATATATATATTTACCTTTAACTGTGTGTTGTACACTTTCATATGATTTAAATCACTAATTAGTGTCTCTTTATTTTAGCTTGAAGAACTTCTTTCAGCATTTATTGCAAGGCAATCTAGTGGTGATGAATTCCCTCAAATTTTATTTGTCTGGGAAAGTCTATTTCTCCTTCATATCTGAATGATAACTTTGCTGGATCTAGTACTCTTGGCTGGAACTTTGGAACTTTTTTTTCCCCAACACTTTGAATATGTCATTCCACTCTCTCCCGGTCTGTAGGGTTTCTGCTAAGAAATCTGCATATAGCCTTATGGGGATGCCTTTGTAGGTTATAACTTTTTTTTTTTTTACTGCTTTTAGAATTCTCTCTTTGTCTTTGATTTTTTACAATTTCAATGTAATGTGTCTTGGAGAAGATCTTTTGCATTAAGATAATCGGGTGATCTGTTTGCTTCATGAAATTGGATGTCCAACACTCCAGGTTTGGAAAGTTCTCAGTTATTATTTTAAATTTTATTTGTATATTATATTATTATTTTTAAATCCTTACCTGTGGATATGTTCACTGATTTTTAGAGAGAGAAAAAAAATAATGTGATCGAGAAACATTGATCGGTTGCCTCCTGTATGCAATACACCAAGGATTGAACCAGCAACCTAGGTATACACCCTGACTAGGAATTGAATGCACGGCCTTTTTTCTTTGGTGTGTGCCGGGGTTCTTGTCCCAGCATCAAGAAGGGTTCTGGAATCTGGAGAAGGGGCTGTGCATAGCTGACAAAGGAATCCAGAGACTTATAAAGAGTCTGGAGATGAAATATAATTTTGAAAAGCACTGGGGGTCAGAGGAGCTTAGCTAAAGGAGCTAAGTTCTAAGATCTTAAGTCTCAGGCCTTAGGTTCTCTCCGTCACCAGGACCCCATGCTTTTTATTAATACAATTTGTCCTGAGGCAAGGCAGAGATATACACTTCAAAGGGTCAGGGTTTGGTAGAGAGTCCATTGTCAGAAGTGGGGGAGGGGGGGAATTAGGTGTTTGGCCAGTAGGAGGCAATAACATGTAGATTAAGATGCCTTTTAGCTGTCTGGCAGCCACAATCAGTTTCCTATTCAGGTTTGGGGAAATGCCTTTAGCCATTCCCAGATGGTGACTACATGTGTGACTCAAACCTGTTGAGTCCCCAAGTTTCATCAACCTTTTGATGAAACTCTTGAAATTATGACATACTGGAATTGGTCTCCGGCAGTGTGTATGAGACAATATTTCAACCAACTGAACCAGCCAGAGCTCAGTTATTATTTTTAAAATAAATTTTCTGATCCCTTTTTTCTCTCTTATTTTTTTGGATTCCAATTATTCTATTATTTGTACATGTCATGGAGTCCTATAGTTTACGTACACTTTATTGGCTCTTTTTTATTCCTTTTCTTTGTTCTTATCTGATTACTTTATGTCAAAGTTCCTATACCCTAGACCAGTGGTCGGCAAACTGTGGCTCGTGAGCCACATGTGGCTCTTTGGCCCCTTCAGTGTGGCTCTTCTACAAAATACCACGTGTGGGAGCGCATGTACAATGCGATTGAAACTTCGTGGCCCATGCACAGAAGTCGGTATTTTGTGGAAGAGCTACACTCAAGGGGCCAAAGAGCCGCATGTGGCTCGCAAGCCGCAGTTTGCCGACCACTGCCCTAGACCATTGATTCTATATTCCATTTGGTATACTCTGCCATAGATGCTCTCTATTGCATTTTTTTTCAATTTCATTAATTTAATTCTTCAGCTCCAGAATTTGTTTTGTTCATTTTTATGATTGCTATCTCTTTGTTAGATTTCCCATTTTGTTCAAGTATTGTTTTTCTAATTTTGTTCAATTGCAATTCTGTATTTTTTTATAGTTTGTTCAATTTCCTCAAAATAGCCATTTTGAATCAACTTACATTGAAAATTCCATTTATTTGAATTCAGTTATTGAATAATTGCTATTATCTTTTGGTAATGACGTATTTCCCTGATTCTTCACACTCTTCAGAGTTTTTGAATGCTGCGTGTACATTTGAAGTAATAGACACTTTCTCAAACCTTTACTAGTTGTCTTCAGGTGTGATGTACTATAGTAAGTTATGTCATATCTTAATTTTTTTCTTTGACCATCTTTGAATACACCTGCTCCACATTTAGTTCTCCCTCTTATGGCAGAATTCTTAAGCTTTTATGACTTCCGTGATTCTTAAAACTTACCAGACTGGCTGCTAGAAACCTCTCTTGTTTTTCAGAAGGTGGTGCTGCAATTCAAGTTTGTGGCTTCTCCCTTGTCATAGAACCTGGTCTGCTTTTCTGAGAGCACTCTGTTTTTACTTGGGAGTGTGCAGAGGATCCTGCCACAAACTGGGGAGAGGCATAGATTTAGCATTTGGGACATTTGGGGTGCTCACAGTGCTTTTGGGGGATCCACATGGTCAGAGTTTCTGCTGAAGACCTGAGTATAATCAGCAGGAACCACATCTCATTAATGCCTTTTGATGTTCTTATCTGCCTCTTTCCTTGTCTCCTCCCTCTTCCCAGTTGTAGAGGTCCCACCTCAGTACTTTGGGTACCGCTAGAGAGAAACAATTTTTTTCCAACAGTGGTCACACATCTGGCATAGTCAACACTCACTCACTGCTCCCCTTTTCCTCTCAGGGAAGTCACCATTAGATAGTTCAGTGTCTTGCTATGTAGCCTTGGGGGAGATGTGGTTCTGACAGTTTCTTTTACCCTCTCTAATGCATCCAAGCTGTATTGTTCTTCTGTCCCAATGGCATGCTATAATCTCCTCTGGGAGGGCTGACCCTCTAAATCAGCGGTTCTCAACCTGTGGGTCACGACCCCTTTGGCGGTCGAATGACCCTTTCACAGGGGTTGCCTAAGACCATCCTGCATATCAGATATTTACATTATGATTCATAACAGTAGCAAAATTATAGTTATGAAGTAGGAACGAAAATAATTTTATGGTTGGGGTCACAACATGAGGAACTGTATTTAAAGGGCCAGAAGGTTGAGAACCACTGCTCTAAATGCTTTTTCTCATCCATTGGTGTCTGTCCAAATCAGCACTCTCCACGTTTTTCCCGACTGTCACTGAAAGGGGTTGGGGCAGGTCTTCTGGCTCCTGCTGGTGCTGCAGTCTGCACTGAAATGAATCTGCCTATTACCAAATGCACAGGTGGGTGAGACTCCTTCCAGGACCTGTGGCATATGATGCTGGGTCCCACAACTCCCACACAGACACTTTTGTTTGTGGATGGGTGCCTAATTATTCTTTAAGAGGGGGACAAAATTAAGGGATGTTTTACACCACCATGAAGATGACATCACTGACATTTATAGTTTTATAAGCAGACTTAAACATGTTTGGAGTCTGAGGAAAAGAAGCCAGTAGAGAGACTGATGTAAAACCCAGGTAATGGAGATGAAATGTGAGCCACAAAAAGAGAAGGGACTCCCTTTGAGTTATGAGGGAAAGAGGCAGGGATAGAAGAGGCACAAGAGGAAAACGGGAGACTGGATCTATGCTTAAATGTTTCTGTTGTGGTGTCCTCCTGTACCACAGACATGAATCCTTCTCTGCGTTCCCCTGTGAGAATGATTGTCCAAGGAAACTGCCACTGTGCTGCAGGGCATGCAGAAGGTGCTGGAGTTAGATCCTGAGCAATAACGTCATTACATCCTTGGAAGATCCAGGCAGAAAGGTGTAAAATGTATACCTATTTCTGCTCAGACATGGTGGAGAAACTGAAGGTGTAGGAGTTGGTTTAATACCCAAAAGCTTTTCAGCTTCGGGACCAGCAGGAGACAGCACCTAAGTCGGGAGGCAGTGTTTTCCTTGAGTGTTGGCGAAAGTGGTCATGGGGAGGTGCCTCTCACAAGTGAGTCCTGGCCATCAAATATCAATCTTAAAGAACATGTGTTGCTGAGCACATCTGAGAAACTTCCTAGAAACACTTCAAAAAATAACTGAAAGAGATTTTGACTTGAAAAACAAGGAGGCAGGCCTGACCAAGATCCCCAGTCAGGCACAAAGAGATGAACAGTGGTAAAATTTGGATTACCAATGTTAATGTTACCTTATCATGTACCCATAGGATCATGATATTAGAGGATCTATTGACAGCATGAATTTCAGCAACTCATTTTTATCTGTTTATTTCTAAAATAGAATCACCCTTAATAGCTTCAGCATTTAGTTATGGAGGTTTAAATCCTAAATCAAAAACTGAAACACAGCACAGCTCATGTGATTTTAATGTATAAGATTTGAAGATATTTTGTTTTCATGAAGAGATGCTATCTCAGGTGGTGCGGGCCAGGGCATATGTGTTCTCTGGACTAGGGAGAGATGAGTATAACTGAATGTGTAAGGCAGAGCCAATGTGCATACCATGCATATATGTGTATGTGTTTACTCCTGTCAAAATTATCAATATACTCTTGCCTTTAATTTCATCCAAACTGCAGAGCTCATGTACTCATTATGGTGTCAAAATGCCCAAAAAACAGGTTTAGAGAGAGATATTTCTAACTTTTCTTAAAGAAACCATGCCTAAAATATATGTTCATTATTGTTGCTTTACATAAAATAACTTCAAGTGTAGGATGTATACATTATTTCTACATTCTAAGACTGATATTTATAGTTTGAGTTGTCCCTCTAAAGACATACCTTTTATATGCCAACAATGCCTCAGCTGATATCTCTAACCCTTATCTAAACTCCAGATTCACAGACCTAACTTTGTACCTGATACGTTCACTTAGATGTCTGATATAAATCTCATACTTGATGTGTCTAACACTAAATTCTTAATTTACTTCTACTTTTAAGCCTTCTTCTGCTATCTTTTCTTTCTTTTTTTATATTTTTATTGATTTCAGAGAGGAAGGGAGAGGGAGAGAGAGATAGAAACATCAATGATGAGAGAGAATCATTGATTGGCTGCCTCCTGCACGCCACCTACTGGGGAGTGAGCCCACAACCTGGGCATGTGCCCTTGACCAGAAGAAATCCTGGGACCCTTCAATCCACAGGTCGACACTCTATCCACTGAGCCAAACCCACTAGGGCTGACTTTTCTATTAGTAAATGACACTCCATCTACTTAGTTGTGTCAAAAAACTAGGAATCATCCATCATCTTTCTGTTTCTTCCTTCCATCACCTGGTGCTTCCTCAAAAATGTATCCTTACTCTACCTCCTCCTCAGTATACCCTTTCATAGCACCCTATTCACAGTCACTGTAATTGTTCTGTTATGGCAGCACTTTGCCAGCTTTCCTACCTTCCCTCTTGACCACCTGAAATGCATTCTTCACTCAGTAGCCAGAACAAACTTTTAAAAACATAACGTAGTTAATGTCACTTTACTATTTAATATCCTCCAATTGGGATTTTAGGAAGATAATAAGTAATACCCCCACCCATTTTTTAAAGCTCTCTAGTCTGTATTCCATTGAGAGATGGAAAGATTTGGATGGATAAGATACAAATATTAGTTTTGTTGTTAATAAATGCTTGGCTTGGCAGATGTTGCCTAGAAGTGAGTATGGCCATAAAGACCTCACTAATATTTAACTTAACTTCCTATTTATTTTTCCCTTATCTTAGAGTGTGGTTAGGATATATTCCCTGGACACAGACAATAGTGTAGTGAAGGCCAAGGGTGGGGTAGGCAGGAGATGGGTGGGGGTGGGCAAAGTGGGGGTGAGGGATGGAGGACATCTGTGCTAGTGTCAACATTACATTTTTTTTAATAAAAAAATAAAGTGTGGTTAGTATTTGACGGAAGCATCTTCATGAAAATAGAAACAAGACTGTCCTTATACATTTCTGATCTTCTCCCCCAAGAGGAATTCCACGCTCCTGGTTGCCCATAAGCTTAATCATTAACTTTGTTAATGTTTAAAGAGAACAAAAACAACACTACCTTTGCCTAAAATTTTTGGCCCCTGCCACTACTCGAGGAGGCATGTCTGATCCGACTAGTAAGTTTGAAAAAAGAAATGGGACTCGGTGTGGTTGACCCCTTTTGGAGTTTCTTGTTGTCTTCCCTCCCCCAGAAAGTTCTTATTTCTGTTTCTGCTTTGACGGAAACCACCAATGTCACATGGTTGTTTATCTGTGCTGATGATGGGCTGGTACATCTTCTGCTCCAGAAATTCCTACTCGATGGGTAACACCCAGCTTGGATATCACCTGCCCTATGAAGTCTTCCCAAGTTAGGTTTCATTTCACATGTGTCTCGGTTCTTGTAAATACTGGTACATACATCAGTGGTTTACTAACCTAACCTACCATGTATACAGATGCTTTTCTTATTTTTATGTTTGTAATTTAGAACACACTTAGCTTCTCAAGAGTAAGAATAGTGCTGTATATTTTGCTGTATTTTGTTTTGTGTGGTTTTTTCCTTTTCACTTCATACTCTCAGAACTCTGGTACAGAATTCACTCAGAAAATATTTGTTAAATAAATTTTCTTTTCCTCCTTGTCCCCTCCCTCCCTCCCTCCCTCCCTCCCTCCTTCCCTCCCTCCCTTCATTCTCTCTCCTTATTTTTCTGTCTTCTACTTTTTAAATCATGTACATAATACTTTGTGTGTAGTAGGCATCTTCTTGACACACAGGTACCCATGTTGCTATAGATTGAATGTGCCACCCACCCCCACCCCCATTGAAATTCATGTTAAACCTAATTTCTAATGTGATGGTATTAGGAGGTGAGACCTTTGGGTGGTGATTAAGTCAGAGGGTGGGGCCCTCATGAAATAGGATTAGTGCCCTTAAAAAGGAGCGATCCATCACTGTTTCCACCATATGAAGACACAGTGAGAAGATAATCATGTGTGAACCAGGAAGCCAGACCAAATCTGCAGGTGCTTTAAGCTTGGACTTTCCAGCCTCCAGTCTTGGTTAATAAAACCACAATTGGAAACTGGCTTAATGACCTGTTATAAAGAAAACAGATTCTTATTAGATTTATGCAAATAAAGACATTGCCATGCGAATAATAATACTTACTAAAGAGTTTCCAAATTTCAGAGGGAACAGGTACAGAGAAAAATATAAATGTCTTAATATTGTTTATGAAAGTATAATTCACAAAAATGCTTTCAAAATAAGTTTCTTTATGTCTGGAAAATAAAAAGATTAAAAGCTAGTAATAGTTTTAACAAAAAGTTACAAAAACTACACTTACTTTTAGTTCAATCAGTCCTATAACCAATCTTTGTTTCTTCTGATTATTTGTCACTATTTACATAAATCTATACTCCTTATAGTTCTATGGATTTTTATCTACTTCAAAGAGATAACATGCTTTGAAACCTGTACTTGCTTTGGTTAGAACTTCCAGCACTATGTTGAAGAGTGGTGAGAGTGGACATCCTTGTCTTTTTCCTGATCTTTGGGGAAAAGCTTTCAGATTTTCACCACTGAGTATGGTATTGGCTGAGGATTATCACCGATGGCCTTTATTATGTTGAGGTACTTTCCTTCTATTCCTATTTTATTGAGTGTTTTAATCATAAATGGATGTTGCATCTTATCAAATGCTTTTTCTGCATCTATTGATAATATGATTTTTATCCTTTCTCTTGTCAATGTGGTGTATTACATTGATTGATTTGTGAATGTTGCACCATTCTTGTGCCCCTGGAATGAATCCCACTTGATCTTGATGAATTATTTTTTGGATGTACTGTTGTATTTGATTTGCTAGTATTTTGTTTAGGATTTTTGCATGTATTCATTTGTGTTAGGAAGTATTGCCTTTTCTTCAACTTTTTGGAAGAGTTTGAAAAGGATACGTTTTAAAGCTCCTCTGAACGTTTGGTAAAATTCACTGGTAAAGCCATCTGGTCCTGGACTTTGGATTTTTGGGAGGTTTTTGATGGTTGCTTCAATTTCCTCACTGCTGTTTTGTCTATTTAGATGTTCCAGTTCTTCATGATTTAGTCTAGGAAGGTTATATATTCCTAGGAATTTACCCATTTCTTCTAGGTTATTGTGTTTGGTGGCATAAAGTCTTTCATAATATTCTAGTATGATCCTTTGTATATCTGTAATGTCCGTGGTGACTTCTCCTCTCTCATTTCTGATTTTGTTTATATGGGTCTTTTCCCTTTTTTTCTTAGTGAGAGTTGCAAGGGGTTTGTCAATTTTATTAATCTTTTAAAAGAACCAGCTCTGTTTTATTGATATTTTTTGTATAGTCTTTTTGTTCTCTATTTCATTTCATTCTGCTCTAATTTTTATTATTTCCTTTCTTCAGCTGACTTTGGATTGCTTTTGTTGTTCTTTTTATAGTACCTTAAGATTGCTGTTAGGTTGTTTACTTAGGATTTCTCTTGTTTCTTGAAATAAGTCTGTAATGATATAAACTTCCCTCTTATTACTGCTTTTGCTTCATACCAGAGGTTTTGATATGTTGTGTTATCATTCTCATTTCTCTCTATATATCTTTTGACCTTATCTTTTATTTCTTCTCTGATTCAGTCATTTTTTAGTAGTATGTTGTTTAATCTCCACATATTTGTGAGTTTCTTTATGTCCTTTATGCAGTTGATTTCTAATTTAAAGGCTTTGTAGTCAGAAAATATGCTTAGTATAATTTCAATCTTTTTAAATTTTTTGATGCTAGTTTTGTGACCCAACATATGGTCTACCCTTGAGAATGCTTCATGAAATGTCCTATAAATGTCAATTATGTCCATTTGACCTAGTATTTCATTTAAGACTGATACTTCTTTATTGATTTTCTGTTTGATCTGTATAGAGCTGTCAATGGAGTATTAAGGTCTTCACCTATGATTGTGTTTTGTTCTGTTTTTATCCTTTAGTTCTGTATTTGTTTTATATATTTTGGTGCTCCCTAATTGGGTGCATATATATTAAGAAGTGTTATGTTTTCTTTTTTTCAAATATATATTTTATTGATTTTAGAGAGAAAGGGAGAGGGAGAGAGAGATAGAAACATCAATTATGAGAATCATTGATTGGCTGCCTCCTGCATGCCCTCTACTGGGGATTGAGCCCACAACCCAGGCATGTGCCCTTGGCCAGAATCGAATCTGGGACCCTTCATTCTGAAGGCTGACGCTCTATCCATTGAGCCAAACCAGCTAGGGCAGAAGTGTTATGTTTTCTTGATGTAGTGTTCCTTTTATCCTTATAAAGTGTTCATCTTTGTCTTCCTGAGATCTATTTTGTCAGATATAAGTATGGCTACACCTGCTTTTTTTGTGAATGTTACTTGCTTGGAGAATCATTTTCCACACTTTTACTTTGAATCTAACTTTGTCTTTGCTGCTTAGATGTGTCTCTTGTAGATAGCACCATATGGTTGGGTTTTATTGTTTGATCCACTCTGCTACTCTGTGCCTCTTTACTGGTGAATTCAGACAATTTACATTTACGGTAATTATTGATGTATGAGGATTTCCTATAGCTATTTTATCTTTTGTTTTCTGATAGCTCTGTGCCTCCATTGGTTCTTTTCCTTTATGTTTCTGTCTCTTGTTTTTGGTAGTATTCCATACATCCTTCCTCTGTTTCCTCTTTCTTTAAGCTAACTGTTCTGGTTTGGGGATTGTTGTGTGTGGTTGCCATTAGATTTATAAAAAATAAAGTTGCATATATACTGTAATTTTTTTCCCTTTTGAGTACATCTGATCTTCATCTTCCTTTGCCAGTTCAGACCTTTTCCCCTTCCCCTTGTATATTTTTATTGTCACAAATTATCCCTGTGTATGCTGTAAGTTTTTGGTGATCTTACTCGTAGTGTTGTGATATTATGCTCTTTGTTTCAGGTAGATTAACTCCCTTGAGTATTTCCTGCAATAGAGGTTTTATGGTGATGAAATCCCTCAGCTTCTGTATGTCTGGGAATGTCTATTTCTCCTTCATATTTAAAGGATAATTTTGCTGGATATATTATTTGCGACTGGTAATTTCTCTTTTTCAGACATTTGAATATTTGGTTCCACTCTCTTCTAGCTTGTAGAGTTTCTGCTGAGAAGTCAGATGAAATTCTGATAGGTTTTCCTCTGTAGGTCACTTCCTTCTTTTCCCTGGCTGCTTTGAGAATTTTTTCTTGGTCAGTAATTTTTGACAGCTTTATTACCAAGTGCCTTTGAGAGGGCCTCTTTGGATTGAGGTAACTAGGTGTTCTGTTTGCTTCTTGGATTTGTGGATCTAGTTCTTTCCAGAAATTCAGGAAGTTCTTATCTACTATTTGTTTTAATAGACTCTTCATTCCATGCTCTCTCTCTTCCTCCTCTGCAATGCCTATGATTCTGATATTAATTTTGCTGATGGAGTCATAGAGTTCTCATAGAGCGCTTTCACTTTTCTTTATTCTCAGGTCTCTCTCTTCTTCCCTCTGTGCCATTTCTTGATTCCTATCTTTGATATAACTAGTTCCTCTAACTGCTTGGTTCTGTTTTTTATGCTCATCATTTCACTCTTAATCTCCTTAATTACGTGCTTCATTTCCAGGATTTCTGATGGATTCTTTTTTAAAGTTTCAATTTCCTTGGAGAAATACTTCTTTTGTTCATTTATTTGTTTTCTGAGTGCATTAACTTACCTATCAGTATTTTCTTGCATCTCATTGAGTACTTTCAGAACAGCAATCTTGAAATATCTGTCATTTATATCACACAATTCCATGTGTTCCAGCCCGCTTGCTGGTGTTTTTTCATTTTCTTTCTGCTCATGATTTTTACTGTGGTTGGTCATGGTATTTGCTGCCCTCCTTTGTTTTCACATTTATCTCTGAAGAGGTCTTTCAACTATGTTCCAGTAGAGGGCTGAATTTCAAGGTTTTTACTTCTGTGGTCTCCCAGATTTGAGCCTCCCTGGCTTCCATAGCCTCACAGCGTGGGGGTGGGGTTTGTTTTTCCCTCACCCTAATGGCAACCCCTGACCTCCCTAGGGTCCCTCCCTGAGCACCCCACCTAGGGGTCAGTCACAGAGGGAAACAGCAATTCTACTGCAACAGTTCTTGGTTTATAGATAATATGCTCCTGGAGCCAACTCCAAGGGCAACAGAAGGCGAGTTTTGGGAGTCCAAGTAGCAACAGGGCTCTGTGATCATTGTTTGCTCTTGCCCGCTTCAGCGAGCAACTCAAGACCCTGTTCACTCTGTTTGCTCACAGCTGGCAGCTTGCTGCTTGCTACTTGCCACTCATAGCTGGTCGCTGACTGCTCGCTTGAGTGACTTACACACTTCACTCTTGCAGCTCACATCTTGCTCTGCTGGGCTGCCTCCCAGGCACTCTGTTCCTCCAGGCTAAATGAAGTGCCTGATACTCTGGCTTTCTCCCCAGCTGAGCTGTGAGCTTCTGGCTGCAGGGGTGTCTGTGGCCATCTGCACTTGACTCCTTCTCATCTCCCCATTTATTCCGGGATGCCCACCTAGTGTTTCAGTGAGCAGGTCTTTCAGGCATGCATCTGTGTTGAGCAGAGACTTCTTTGTTGAATTATAGATATTGGCCAACTTGTTAAAACGTCAGGGGGTCAGGGGGGAGAGGAAAAGACGTGCCCTTATGCCACCATTCCTCTAATGTCACTCACCTATATGTTTCCATTGCTTCTTTCCTCTATACAATCCTTCTTCAACTTGAACAGTCTCCCTATGACTTGCACAAACCTTCTGTGACTCTCCCAGTGCCTTTTAGTTTGTTTTCTTTTTCATTCATTCAGAAATAATCAATTTTAGAACAATTTACTTTTAATTCTATATTACCGAAACCATACAATTTCTTTTTAACTTAATTCTAATTATTAACTTTTAGAAACCTTAATTTTTTTAGTGACAGGTAAGTAATTAACATTCCTCAGATTGGTAAATATGTTTTATAACTTCCAGAAATAGGTTTGTCATTTCTTTCCGTTGGTAAATACACTCACATTTTTAAGAGGCATAACAGAATTATTCCTTAACTGTGCTTAAAAGTGAGTTGTTTAATTATCTGGAGTCCTTGAGTGCTTTTAGAAGGCTGGAGACTAGGCCTCCATTTGAAAAGTACCACATTCTTTGCTTTACAGGGTGGGGGAGTGGCCCCCCTCCTGCAGTTTCTGCAGCTGGCGTATAGTTCCGGCCCTCCAGGAGAATTTGGAGCATTTAAAAGTTTCACTTTTATAAATGTTCCTTTAATTACCTTAGTCTTGTTTATATATTTAATTACCCAGAAGCTTAGACTGGGCAAGATGTCCCTCCCTAATAAGGGAATGGGTCATACCAGATTTATAAGAAAGGCATGACTAGAAGTGAGATTGCAAAGGCTGCAGCTGAGGGGTTGAGTAACATGGAAGCATTGAGGATACAGTCCCCATGACTAAAAAAACAAAAAGTAATGCGATTACCTGTCACATCAAGGGTCACCCTTGGCTCCATCCCTTCTTCTTAGTGGGAAGCTGCCTCGGGCATAGGGCCCCTTCAGTTCAAGGCCATCGTGTGGGTAAGTTCCGGTCTGGGGACCCTCTGAACCTGAGGACAGTTCCTCTTGCAGTGGCCACACTTGTGGCAGAAGGAACAGGGTTTTTGAGGAGCCCCCTTCCTAGGGCACTTCCTTTCCTAGTGTCCTTCTGGGTCCTAAGGCTTGTTTTGGTAACTTTTTCCTGATGTCTGCCCTATTTGTTGGATAAATGTATCCCTGAAGTACTCAACAGTAGGAAAGCAGGGATTAAATAGTGACTGTTGCTCTTTGGGAAGGGGAGTGAGCTGAGACACAGGCTTGTGCTACCTTTGGGATGGGTTTTGTTTGATTCTCTAGGGACAAAAGCCAGCCTCTTGAGGAAGGTATAAGGAAGGTGTCCTTTAACTCTTCTGACATTGTGGCAATACACATTTTATAAGTTTTCCTTAAGTCCCTATCTTGGTAAAGGCCTATAAACATTTGAACATAAGGCATTTCATGCCATTCGTTTTTATATATGCAAAACAAATCACATGGGGGAGTAGTGTTACAATCTAGAGATCCATTTATAGGCCAGACTTCCTGGTCTCCAAGTTAGTATTGGGGCCAAGCTGTAATAGAAAAGAAAATTATTATTATTATTTTTTTAAAGTCTGAGGATCAAATTTGTCCCAATTCACTAGGTTGCATCCCAGAGTAGAATCTTGTGGTATGGAATTTTGGTTTCCCATCTGAAAGAGAATAGAGGAGATCATAGGAGAGAATGGGTATCCTAGTTCTCCTATGTTGTCGTAGTCTTCTTTGTTACCGCCTCCTGGAGAAAGACATCCCTTCTCAGGCCTGGGTTTCCAGAATTAACTAGTCTTACTGTGTAACCTGAATTTCTGGCTTCAGTTACCCGTGGACGTGTCTACACTGTGCCTTGCGGTGGCCTTTACTAATAACGAGGATATCGTAGGAATGGAATTAACCCCACTTAGGCAGGGGACTCATCTCCATGCCCTCCCTTTTGTCTCTGTTCTCATCTGACTTAAAACCTCCTTTGCCTCTGACCCCTCTTTCCCTGTGCTATGGAGGGGTGGGAAGGAGGAGATCTCATACCTTCTGGATGCACTTCTATTTTATTTAGGCGATAATGCCATCAGTTACTGAGCCATTTTTCCTGCCTAGGCCCTGTTGGAGTAAGAATTGTAGTATTTCTAGTCTCGCTAGTTGTTGTAAAGATAGGCCCCTCCAGGTTCTTGCAATATTTTCATTCCCTCAAAAAATTTCTATCCAATATATCTGCCCACTGGCATGTCTTCAAATATGCCACTCTTGTGTACTTTTCCCCAACCCCACCCTGTCTTGTGGATCCCGAAGAGCCATGCATAACAGATACCTGAATAGCATGGACAATCCTCCCTTTGTCTATGTCTAATTAGGTAATTTACTGACATCCCCTAAATTTTGGTAAGGCTCATTAGGACAGGTCTAGCATGTCTTCCTAATTTTTGTTATGCGGCAACTCCCTAAACCCCAATGGCAAAACAGAAAAAGAAACCCTCTGAAGGGACTGAACTCACTGTGATCCACTGGAGGGAATCAAGGACAACCACTCAGGGAAGAGTTAGCTGACAGCAACCCACCTCAGATCCCAATCATGCTCATCCATGTCGCAGCACCACGTGTTAGAGGCACCTCTCACAGGCACCAGACAGGTGTTAGGGGACAGCCCCTTGCGTCAGAGGGAGAGTATTGCCCCCTCCTTGGTTCTTGTCTTCTTGTATAAATGAATTAAAATGAGTGACTCCAAATGCTTGCACAGTGATAAGCCAATTTATTTTAAAAAATTAAAGCAAGCAAATTGATTCAAGAAATAAACAAATCTACTAAACTGCATCTGAGATGGGGCTCAGATGGGCTTTCCCAACTAGTTTGGAAAAGCGATCCTGGTGGGGGGTCCAAGGACCCAGGATCGCTTTATATACCCTTCTGTCCACAGATTTTAAATTCCTCTCCCAGATATCCTAGTGTAGGTAAACTCTAAAGGTCTCTCCCTTTTACTTTGTTATGACTTGCCCAGTACTTATGAGAAGCACCTAGCAATTTTACCTTGGCAAGCCCTGAGACTGCTGGCTTACCAGATTAGGGACTGAAATAAAACTGCCACCCCCTTTTTCTTCCATTCCGGAAAGGGCTGACTTGTTTGTTTAGTGAGACAGGCTTTTAACACTTCCTCTTCTTTCCTCCCCTTCTTCAGCCTTAGCAGATCCAGGGTAATATACGTTATGTATTCTCTGTTGCATTAAGATTCCTTTTCCCATCCCCCTTCCCTTCTTGTATTCTTTAGTGAGGAGAGGCATTTAGCCATTTGTTTTCAAATGCCCTTGTTTGGGGAAGATAATGGCTTGTTATTTATGAGCTAGTTGCAAGGTCCTCAAACTATTTGGCCTTGTTTTAATTTTCTTGTCTCAGTTTCCCTATTCCACTCGCTTAAGAATTTCCCTCGCTTCTCACCATCCTTTAACAGATGTGGTCAAGTTGCTGAAAGAGGGCCAGCGTGGCCTTGTGACTCTCACTCAGAGTGGTAGCATGAGACTATAGGGGTAGAGCCAATAAATCCCTTCTGTGACTTAAGGCCCATTTGAATTGTTTCCCGGCCTTTCTCTACCCCATAATAGAAAATTCTAGTGGTCAGGAGAGCCTCAGGCAAGGACTTATGCAGCACCACAGAATGGACCAAAGAAACTAAATTATTGCCCACCCCATGCCTGCTTTCTGCAAGTATCGCACTGTGTCATCAATATAACTGCAATTCCCTTTTTTTGTGTATGATAGCTGCCAGTATTTCTACAGGTTCTGTGCTTCCTTGTTTACATCCAGAAAAAAAAAATCTCACCCACTTCTCTCTTGGAAGTGTAGACTGCTGCTTTCCCCTACAAATTCAATACATACTTTTTTTAAAGTTTTATTTTCTCAAATAGGTACACATTCTCTGAACCAGAGAAATGCTGTGTGCTGATTGGCTGAAGCCAATAAGGGCCCACCAATTAGGACTACTAAGTTTATAGGTGGGATCGCCTTCCTCAAAGACACATGAAGATTGGGGTTATGTTTCAGGGAAGGAAAGATCATTGAGTCTGACTGTCCAGAAAACTGACTAGCAAAAACCTACCACCCCATGTGAGGATTCTATCCCTAATGTAAAGCTTGTGAAGGGTTTTTAAAAAAAAATCACCAGCTAGTATATGCATAACTAATTTGAGGGACAATAAGAGGTAGAAGGAAATAAATTAAGGGGCTTTGAAGTCATCCAAGTGAGAGAGAATGTTGCCAGCAGAAAATAGGTGGATTCAAGAAATATTTAACAGGTAGAACTTTGAGACTTAATAGCAAGTTGGATATGGGGACTGAGTGAGGAGGGGGCATTGGTTAAAATGTGCAGGGTTTAAATGCCTACCAAGGAATGGCAATTCCTGCTATTGAAGATTCTGTTGTGAGAGAAAGTATTTGGGGGACAAATATCACTTCAGCTTTAAACATGTTGAACAGGTGAGCACAATACTGGAGAAAAATTACAATGGCAATTGTTAACCTAAAAATAAAAAGCAAAGTAAGAGGCAACAAGTTGAGATCCAAGAGAACAGCTATTCAGGAAACACTGATTCAGGCGGAAACCCAAATAGTATTCTGATAATGGGGTACAGGGGAATGTTTACAAATAGAAGAAATTTCTATGGGTGTTAGGTTAAGTAAGGAATTTCTATAGGTGCAGTAAAGCTAATTCTAAAGAATGTCTTTAACTTTCAGTCTAGGTAGTCATAACTTCTGCTTTCCTGTTATCTTTGCAAACAATTATTTGGAATACAATGCTGCTTTAGGTTCAGTCCAAAGGTTATTTTGCCCAGTGTTTTTGTTGTTGCTATTATTGTTTGTTTGCCCAATTTTAACATCCCAAAGGTTTGAAGAGCAAGACTTGCAGTTCAGTTCCTCGGGTATTGCAGCTCCAACTCTGTTTTGAAGAGGGTCCACTTGTATTATTTTTCACAAAATAGTTAGAGATTTGTTTCAGCATTTCCCAATTTCAGAGTTTTACTTAAAAAATTGGTTAAAATTTTTAAAATTTTAAAAATCCATTACATAGCCAAATATATCATGGATTTCATCTGTAAAAATGTATATATGTACAGCAAAATATTAAATAAAATATAAACTTATAAGTGTTAAATATACTTTATCATTCTAACGTAAACTAGTAGCCTTGCTAGTCTGCTGCTTTTGTTAACATCAAACCCTTTAGCCCCAGAGGTTTGAGTTTGGTCTCTGATGGAGCTGGTCCCACTGAGCAGAGTATTAGCATCCAGTGCTTAACTCCCAGGCTCTTCTCTGCTCTGGCCCTATATTGTGAGTATTGCTACTTCCTTTTCATCTTGTCCTGCCCACAGTTAAAACCCCCCTTGTGTAGGAGAGACATCCTCTCACTTTATTTTTGTTAAATATATTTTTATTGATTTTAGAGAGGAAGGGAGAGGGAGAGAGAAACATCAATGATGAAAATCACTGATCAGCTGTCTCTTGCTCACCCCCTACTGGGGATCAAACCCACAACCCAGGCATGTGCCCTTGACCGGAATCAAACGCAGGACCTTCAGTCTGCAGGCCAACACTCCATCCACTGAGCCAAACCAGCCAGGGCAAATCCTCTCACTTTAGATGGCTTCTTAGTTTTCACTCAGTCTTTTTCCTTGAGTGGGAATGGGGTGGGAAGATCAAAAGAAAGATGAAGAGCCCAGCCAGTGTGGCTCAGTGATTTGGTGTCTATCCATGAACCAAGAGGTCACCATTTCAAATCCCAGTCAGAGCACATGCCCAGGTTTCAGGCTCTATGCCCAGTTAAGAGGAGGGGGCGGCCGATCGATGATTCTCTCATCGATATTTCTCTCTCTGTATCCCTCACCCTTCCTCTCCCTCTCAAATCAATAAAAGCATATTTTTTAAAAAGATGACAGGGAGGGCTAGGGAATGCTGGGACTGCATAGTCAAGAGGACTTATAGTGTCACTTATAGAGTTCATTCACCTAGCAATAACAGAGCCAAACACTAGACATTGAGAATTGCAGTGGAGAAATACTGGCTATTTTATTCTGAATGACACCACCCAGGAGAATGGAAGTAATGCTCAAAAGCCTGCAATCCCTGATGGTGTAGGATAGATTACACAGCGCGAAATCCTACACGCCATGGGTTAGGCCTGAGTCTGAGCTTGTGTTGGGAGCTGATTGGTTGGAGATGAGGCAAAGGAAATGAATTACTTCTTCAGGTCTTGAGGAGAGTTCCGAGGTCTGTTCCTATGTCCCCCTGTCTGGTTTCATGGGAAAGTAGGAAGGCTGGTTCCACCTCAGGGCTCAGAAGCTGAAACATAACTTAGGGCAAGATGCAGTCTTTAGCCTGCCAGAGGTTTGGACCATGTTACCATTAGTCAGGTCCAGGCTGCTGTCTTCTGCTACTTCAAGGGGTTGCTAATTATCAGGAGAAAGACTAGGTCTCTAGGGGAGAGAGAGAGAGAGAGAGAGAGAGAGAGAGAGAGAGAGACATCAATGTGAAAGAGACACTTTGATAGGTTGTTTTCTGCACGTGCCCTGTGTAGACGAAAGGGGCCACATGATAATCTGACAAGCTCAGGGAAGGCCTGCATTGGGCAGTCTTGCAAACTCAAAGATCTAAAGTAACCACAAAGGATGGTCTGAAATTAAACTTTAACTAAAAGCAGTTATGGTGGGTAGTTACATCCTAGACTGGTATCTTCACTGACAAGGTCAATCTATAACTTAACTGAGCCTGTTGTCTATTTGCATCTGAGATAACATACCTATGAAATGTCTGGGTAATTTGTAACTTCCTTTTTTCCAGATCCCTTGGAGTACAACCTAATGTGTTCGGGCGCCAGGACAGATAACACAAATTCCTTCATTGTTATTATCATGTTAATTGTTGGCTGTTAACTATCCTATACCCACCTAAGTAATGTGTCTATCATTTTATTTTTTAACCAATCCCCTCTCCCCCCCCCTCCCCTTTGCTTTTTCCCGCCTCTCTGATCTACCAGCAATGGATTTCATGTAACCCATCTACGTCTCCTCCTTTATTGCAATGTATAAAAATAGATGAAAAATGGCCATTCTCTGGAGCATTAGCCCAATCCATTGAGATTCTGCTTCCCCATACCTGTAGATAGTTTGGCTCAAACTCACAAAAATTCTTTACAGGTTTGATTGCTTTTATGTTAACACTTGACTGGGAGAGGGATGGAATCTGCAACCCAGGTACGTGCCCTTGACCAGGATTCTAACAAGAGATCTTCCTGTGTGCAGTGGACATTCTAACCACTGAGAAATACTGGCCAGTGGCTAGAGCTAGAATTTGAAACTAAATTTAATCAAAGTTACAAGAACCCTCGGCTTTAGCAGTAAGGGTATTGGGGATGGGGGCAAGAAGAAGAGAGGAAAAGATTTATCTGAAGAGAATCCACCCTCTTATTTTCTACAGCCTTCTATTAGTCTTCATTTTTTGAGACTTCTGGAATTCATTCTGTATCTTTGAATTACAGTTTCTAAATTAAAATTTCTCTTTCCTGTTTTAACGGAAACCCGAATTCAATGCCAATGGACTTCTTTCAGTAAATGAACAAAAATATGCTTTGAGAAATTTCTCTTAATAAAAATTCTGGGTCAGTGTGAGAGCTAAACTTTAACAGGAAAAACTTACCCTTTATTGATATCAATAGTATTATTGTTCATTGGGTTTTCCATGAGTCTTTTGTAACATTTTCTCCAGGAAAGTAACTTAATGAATTAAATGAAGGAAATACATAATCATAATGAAGACACAATCTAAAGAGACCATGATTAATAGTTGCTTAGCCTTAGTTTTCAGAAAGGAATAGCTCAAGGGAACTTTTCTTCTGGCTTCAGGGGTGCTAAATATCAGAAGAAATTCATTTTGGAATTCATTCTGTGTCTTTGAATCTCTCTGACATGTACTTTCCCCATATTTAGACAGTATTTTAGCAAACTTATGCTTTATAGGGTGATCAGTCATACTCAGGTGTTATGTCAATGATTTCCTAAAGTGGTTAATTTGGATTTCTCAATGATGAAAAATCTATAATAACAAAAGCATAATATGCTAATTAGACTGGACATCCTTCCGGATGACCTTCTGGACGAAGCTGGGGCTGCGAGGGAAGCCTGGGTCCTGAGTGCCAGAGGGAAGCCGGTGCCGGCAGCTGGGGGGGAGGAAGGCCTTCTCTTGGATGAATTTCATGCATCAGGCCTCTAGTATCCTATATAATAAAAGGTCAGTGACCATAACAGTGTAACGACTAGAACAACCAATTGACCAGTCGCTATGAGGTGCATTGACCACCTCTCGGTCCCTCCCCCTGGCCCACAGGTTCCCATCGGGGACCCACAGGGAACCAGGCTGGCTGGTGGCAGTGGGGTGGGACTGGGGACTGGCAAATGGGCAGAAGAAGGCCTTGATTGCAGGCTAGGCCTAATTTGTGCACTGGGCCTCTAGTTAATAATAAAGTTGACTAATCAGAATATGTGACATCAACAGCTTGACATTTTAATATAAATATAAACTGTGATACAGGAAGAGTAAAGGATTTATTCTAAGATCCACTGAGGAGACATTGAAGAACTTTATATTTGACATCAAGTATTAATAGTGAAATGGTAGGACTTTGAGTGAAGATAAAGGAAAAAATATGAAATCCTCCAAAAGTAAACAAAGCACACACTACTCAAAGTATTACCTATGATCAGCAGTGTTGTCATACTTTGGACTCAGAGTCTCAGGCTTCACTACAGGCTCATTGAATTATAATGTATAGGCCTCATGTTTTAATAAGCTCTCCAAGCGATTCATATGCACATCAATGTTTGAAAAGCACTGCACAAGGATAACTCAAGAACAATGTTTTGTAGGAAATAGGTCTTTCTCTTGCTATTTTTTCATTTGATACACAATAGAAATGTCTTTATGCGTTTAATTATGAGTAACATTTGGTTTTTTAATTTATTTTTTTTCATTTAAATATAGTTGGCATACAATCTTATATTGGTTACATTAGTTCCAGGTGTACATTATTCATTCAACATTTTTATACTTTACAATGTGATTGCCCCACTAATTCTAGTGATCATCTGTCACTGTGTAAACTCATTACTATATCATCAATTATATTCCCCTTATCTTCATGCATCCACCCCCTCCCTTTTGGTAAAGATCTCTCGGGTATACAAGGCAAATTAATGTAGTAAACTCTGTTCTCTAATTTCCTTAAAAAGGAAGCATTCCATTTCTGAAATAACAAGGAATGTCCCAATCAAGTTTTCACTGTTGCCAAAGTTGGGTAATATTTTGTTGTCACCATCCAGGCAGATAAAAGAAGGAAAGCCATATCTTTGCCATATTTGGTTCTTTTCTCTTTTCTTTCATTACTCCTTCTTGGCCTCTAATCACCACTACATAGTCATTACATCCACTTACTCAACAAATATTTATTAAGAACAAATGTATGCCAGGTTTTATTCTAAGTGCTGGGGGTTCAAAGAATGCTTAATGTACATATTGGAGGGAATAAATTGTGACATTTAAACTATATAGAGATGAAATCAATGAGAGGCTCTCAATTACTTGTTTTCAAGTGATTCAAGTTTAGAACATTAAATGGATGAAATGACAGATCTATTGTCTAATGTTATTTGATGATAATTTTTGGAACATATTTTATAAATAGTTTCTTTTACACACTTCCTGATATAATAGTTTCTTTTTTATTTTTCTTAATTTTTGAAAAGGATGTAAATAAATGAGTGAGAATAAAGCAATAGAAAGAGGCCTAAAATGAAAGACTTCTCTGTTTGCCTTGGATTAAAGTCACTCTTTTCTATCAGTTCAGCCAATGAGTCAGGATGTCTTTCCCCATACTAAAGTGAAAGAAAATGTAATTTAATTTTTTCATGTATCTGACACTTTCCGGCCGGATACACCAGGAAGGGTACTGAACTGGGAAATGGAGAATGGGATCTGAGTCATAACTTTGTCACAATCTAGCTATGAGACTTAGGATCAGTCCAGCCACATCTCTGAACTTCGGTTTCCTAATGTGTAACATGATAATGTAATAAAATTCATAAAAGTGCTTTGGTATAAAGATATCATTGATCATGTAGGAAAGAGTTATTGTTGTTATGTGTCATGCACACTGGGTTATTACAAAATAAGGAAGTGAGCAGTAGTGGGTGGAATTCTAAATAACAGAGTAGTTACCATAAAAGTTACTCACTGAATTTGTTTACAATTTCCTTCTGAAGACCCAGACTGAACATTTGCCTAATCCTGTATACAATTTCGAACAGCCTTTTACCAAACTCTTGAAAATATGTATTCACTAGTAGCCTGGTGCACAAAACTTGTGCACATTAAAAGGGAATTAATTAGAGGAAATATTTTAATATTGCTATTTGCCCTTTCTCTATAATAGAAGTGTCAGAGATGAAAGAAAATTAGTAAAATGTATATGAAAATCTTCCTCCTGTCAGAGTCTGGGGCATACTGAGGGACCCAGAGTTAAGTCTCCTTCCACCCACGTGCACCTCAAAATCGCAGGATACCCAGACCCGGCCAGCCCCACCCCCATTGGGTGAGATCCAGACCTGGCCAGTCCCACCCCCTTCAAGCCCTGATGGGTGGGGGGCACAGCCTCAGGTCCCCTGGCCTGGTGCCAGGCAGGGAGCGCAGCCTCAGGTCCTCTGGTGCACCTTCAGGTCCCCCAGCCCTGCACAGGGGAAGGGGCGTGGCCTCAGGTTCCTTGGCCCAGGGTGGAGCATGCTGCCTGAGGTCCCCCATCCTGGCCCGGTGCCACGCAGCCTCAGGTCCCTGCTGATTGCTTGTTATGGCTCATTACAGGAACCCTGCCTCCACTGTGGGTGCAGCCATCTTGTGATGGCATAATGGAGTGAGGGTCAATTTGCATATTACCTCTTTATTATATAGGATTTGCCTTTACCATGAGATTATAAATCTATATTGAGGTATTGTAAAAGAGAAAAAGTTATTTACATTCAATCCCTATTGAGTTCTTTTGTAATAATTTTTCATTAACATATTGTTAGCAGCAAAATGACACCGGAATGTTGCTGGAGACTGGACCTCAGTTCAACAACCTCTGTTCTTAAGTTCTGGCCAAGGAAGAATTCAGAAGTGAGCCATGGAGAATGTGAGCCATCTGGGTTGCATGGGCTCAGGAAATAAGTTACAGAGTCAAAAGAAGGGCCCTTGTAGCTTAGGAGAAAGAAAGTAAAGAGACATGCCTAAAGGAAGTAGGTGCTGGTGTTGGGGAGAGAGAGTGAGAGAGAGAATGGAATCCTCTGTCTTAAGGGATCTTATTACCTCTCAAGGCAGAGATTTTAGGGGAGGTCTCAGGGAAAGATCTTAAAGGAATATTTACTAGCTTTCCAGTTGTTTCCTTTCAGGATCATGGTCTCTACTGATTGGTCAGTGCCAGTGCAGGGGGTCATTAATCATCCAAGCTGGTCCTGATCTCAGCCATGGCATCACCTTGCCTGGCCTGGAACCAAAGCACAACTGAGGCTTATCTCTAGTTTGACCAAAACTCTGTCTCGGTCGTCAGCAGACCCAAGGCTTCATTTCTACGATACTTTGATGTGGTTCAGAATATCATTGTTTCTGAGGGCGTAATGCTTGAAGGAGTGGGTCATACAGGGCTTGTGTGGAGTCACATTAGGCTATTTTCTATTCCCTTTGTTCCTTCCTAAAATGGTCTACCACATGACTAGCAAGATGCCATAGAAGGAAAGGTCAGGGGAGTATCCAACCAACATGACCATCAATATGAGAAGTCAGGGGGTTTAAACCACATGACCAGCAATATGCTAGGGAAGGAGGTCACCTTGAGGACAGGGTTCCATCCTATAATTGTCTTTTACTAAGCACCCGGGGCTTTCTGCCCTAGTGACTTGTACCTGACCTACTGTCCCTATTCTGCTCATGCCTGTCTAACTGTCTACTATAATACCAGGTGGGTGACTGATTAGAACAAAGGTGTAACATTTAAAAGTAGACATTCTGTCTTGAGTAAGCAGAATAAAACTTGTATTTACTGATACTTATTGATTAAAAATGTTTCATAATGCATATATAATTAAGTAAAACAAAATATTATTATAGAGATGATAAAAAGGAAAAAGCACATATACGATGAGATATTATTTTACCTTTATTATTAAAACTCATAGTGTTTTATTTGTTTGTTTTCTCCCTGTGTGTATACTCTCAATCTTATGCTAAGATTTGATTGATTAGCCCTTTAGGAAAGATTGTTCTGAGAATTTACCTCCCGGCTTTGCCCACTTTTATTCTTTTTTTTTCCTTCAGAAAATATAATCATACCTGACACAGCAATATCTATCTCCTCAGTTCCCTCTTTCTTTATGCCTGGCCAATCAGAACTTTTCAGGTACTGTTTCTCATTTGTGCATGGAAGGACTGCCCCCTCCACTCTTCCCTTTCTCTAAGAAAACTCTTATTTTAATCTTATTTATTCCTTCAAGAATAAAAAACTTAAAACAAGTATAATGAGATGTGTAACAATCACAAACATATCTAATTAACAAACTTGATAAAATATATATGTATATTGCTCTGAACAGTCACCATACTCACCTGGTGTGTGTGTGTGTGTGTGTGTGTGTGTGTGTGTGTGTGTGTGTAGAGAGGAGGAGAGAGAGAGAGAGATTGGTTGCCTCCTGAATGCACCCCAATTGGGGCTTGGGATTAAACCTGCAACCCAGGTATGTACACTTAAACAGAAATCAAACCCTCGACCCTTTGGTGCATTGGCTGCCACTCTAACCACTGACTACACTGGCCAGTATTGGATTAATTTTCAAAATTACGTTCTAGAGTATTGGATCTTGTGTCATTAAAGATTCCCATTGGGAAATGCAAACTTTCCTTTTCTTTCTCAATACAAACATCACATTTAATTTGCAAATTGCCACCCTTTGTGCTTCATTATTCCTGTCCTACAACTTGAGTGACTTTATCAAGAGCTTCCTCAAGAGAGTTCCTATTAAACTGCTAGGAACCAAAACTTCTCATGAAATACTAAAGAATACTTGAAACTACCTTAACTGCTTAATTGATAACATTAATTATCCTAATTTGGTTTCCCCTTTGTTGTTGTTGTTGTTGTACCTTTTACAGTATGCATTTTTCTTGGTAGATTTTTGCAATTTTCCTACCATATTACTATTAATAAAATCAAACAACATTTATAATTACTCAATAATAGCCTGAATCAATCTACACTAATAAAAGATAAATATGCAAATTGACTGTACCTTTGCGATGCCCACCAGTGTGTGGATAACTACCTGATATTATGTGATAATTTAGAAATGCATTGTTCTTTCCGGTGGTCTACGTGACTACCCACCATATGCTTTTACTATTAACCCCCTATAAAAAAGAGACCCCGTCCTGGAGGTGGGGTGGGAGGGTGGGGGAAGGGATATCTTTTCCCGGGCAGCCACCACTGAGAGCAAGCAGCTGCTTTGCCGGTGTATGTAAATTTCTCCTATTAAAGTTCTTATGAATTTGAATAAGGCTATGTGTCAGTTCTTTGGAATCAATCCTGAATTTACCATTAGACTTTTGGGACTTTCCCCCAACAATAGGTTTCAGATTGATTATGCAATAATGGATCTGTATAGGGCAAAATCATATGACACCATGGATTAAGAATTGTGCTGGAAGCTGATTGGTTGGAGGTGATGTAAGGCTAATGAAGCAATTCTTCAGGTCTTGAGGGCAGCTCTGAAGTCTGTTCCTCTGTCCCTCAGTTTGATTTCATCAAAAGGTAGCGTGGCGTGGTTCTACCTCAGGGCTCAGGAGCTGAAACATAGCTTATGAAGATGTTCTCTTTAGCCCCTTGATCGTTAGTCCTACTGTCTTCTGCAGCCTTGGGGGTTGCTTATTACCTGAAAGAAAGGCTAAGTCTCTGAGGGGGTGAGGTGGAGAGAAAGAAAGAGAGGATTTCTAAAGCGAGGATTTAAAACGAAATTTAATCAATCATTAAGGACTCTTAGTTTCAGCTGGAGTACGCCAAACTGCCTCTATAAACTCATTCTTCAGGATGACATTTTGTGGCCTAAAATGAAAGCCATTTCCCAACAAGTGAGGGAAAGCCAAATTCTCCCCTCACTGATGCTGCCCCATGTACAGGAGATACTTAGGATTGGTCCTGTTTTCCTCCTAACACTGATGCTTATCTGGGAAACCTTGAGACAAAGCTTCTCTGAGTCTGAAGAGCACTGGGCGTTGCTTTCATTGCTATCCCTCAAGCAGTTTGTATTCATTCATTTTCCAGTGTCAGCCCTGATGCCAAGACCTTCCTAAAGGAGAAGTGGGAGGCTAAGCTTTCTGCTCCCACAGAGCCAGACAGTTGCATTCATTGTTTCTTACCAACTTGTTTACCCTCCAGTGGTTTCTCAAAATATAGGGTGGATGTAACAACAACCTGCCCTGCTGGGAAGACTTTTGCATGACAAAATAGACCTGATACTAAGGGACTTGTCTTATTCAAAATAACAGTGTCCATTAAAAACATGCTAGGTTCTGCCTTCCCAGTCATCCTTCCACTACACTGTATGTAAAAATTTTCCATACAGATTTTTATTTGTTGGATAAATGTGTCATGTTTTTGAGTCTCTCAGCTTACTATACCATTGACAAAAGCTTAACTATTCATACCACAGACTCAAAAATAAGGCACTATAATAATAAGTAAACATAAATCAGACAACTAGTTGACTTGATAATAAATTCCTCAACTTATGGCCATTAGTTCAGGAGGTACATCTTTGTCAGTGTCAGCTCAGGGATAAGCAAACCTATGATATCAGAGTGACATCCATGGACACATTATTTTCCAGTGCAGTCCTCCATTCTGTTCATAATGACAACTGTGTGCACTCTTGCATCACCCGAAACTTTCATAACCTAGAGCTATTATGGGTTTCTGAGAGTACAAACGATACCAGACTACAGGCGCACAAGGCTAAATAAAGAGCCTACCTAGCATTGTCTGGCATGAAAGAATCACTTATTCTCCATTGGACTCCAAGATATTTGCTTGCATCCACTAAGGTAAATTTCCTTCCTCAGGTTTTAATGAGCTTGGGAGACTGAAAAGAAAGAGAAGGGAGGCAAGAAAAAACCAACATTATGCTCTGCTTTGCTTTCTCATTTAATCCTGAAAACAATGCAAAGAATTATTCACAAAAGAAGACAGGTGGGCTTGAAAAGAGTTCATCTATAATAATGTAGTCAGTACGTGGCAGAGCTTCTCTTTGCACTGAGGTGTGACTCCAAAATGCTGCTCATTTCTGTACTGCTGGAGGTCTCTATTAATACGCACACTTTTTTGGACTAAAAAGTCATATTTTCTTTCTAGCCTGAATCATTTCACAAATACTTAGAATGAACACCATCAGAGCTAAAATACTAATAAATATTTAAAATGTTTCTTTTACATAAATTGCCTCTTTTATATACCTCAACAAACAGTGTGATATAAATATTTTCATATCATCAGGTTAAGAGGGGTAACTGACCTGTAGGATATGACATAGTGACGATTAAGCCTGATGGTAAAGTGGGGTATTGTGGCAGCAAGTCCAGAATAGCTGCATTATTCTGTTATGTTCAGAGTGTTTTGTTGTGCAAACATCTGTAGCTTTCCTTCTTGGGGGCAGAGCATGAGGGTAAGAGCCACAGGGAACGCAAATGCTTTCTTAGTGGTCTTTGAGAGTGGTTTTCTTCCACTAGCAACTTAAATGGTTGCTCCTCCCCTATTTCCTTCCTATTCTCCAGGAGGGGCTAAAGTGGTTTATATGCACCGTGGAAAGTATTTGAGCTTTCTTGTCCTGGAGATATGCAGCTCCTTTCCCCTCCTTATGGCTTCATTCAATGAGAGGTTCAAGCACAATCAAAATATTTGCAATGTGGATGCAGAAACCTGGCTGGGACCTGGAGGACCTGTGTTGCAAGAACCAGTCCTTCTGGCTGCCATCATTCCCAAATTGGGGAAGGCTCTCTCTCTCAACTCTCACACTTATATGGGAACTCTCGCTCTGCTAAACTTTTCTCTCATTTTTCTTGCAAAATTATCCATGTCTAAATTCTTTTTCTTAGCAAGTAAAGACCTAAGGGCTTTGCTCTTGGCTGGGGTTCTGGCAGAGTTTGATAATGTGAAGCTTCATGAAAGAATAGATTGTAGGGCAAAGGGGAAACTGAAGGCAAAATCTTGGGGTAAAGTGAAGTTGAGAACCAAGTAGTCCAAGTAAAGAATTTATTCAAAGGGGTTCAGGGGTGAGTCACATGAGAACACTGGCTCCAAGGCCCAGAGGCCGAGAATGGTTAGGGCCTAGAAATACCTATACAGACAGAACATGGGGAGTTTTACTGAGTACCCTACCTTCCTACCCATTCTGTTTTCTAATACTTAATGCTTGAGTTCAAGTTGACATAGATCCTACCCTATTCTTGTTAAATCATTTATTTTAACTTACCTCCTTTGACCCCAGTAGGCATCTGAGACTACAGTTCTCACTCTAGAGACATAAACAAACTTTGTTCCCATTCCTTTCCTTTTCACTTGGGAATCTCAATTCTAGTACCCCAAAACTTCAATCACTCACAAAGTAATTCCTTTCTTTTTCCAGGATTCCTGGGGAGCCTACTTTATTCTTGGAACCCTTAGCAATTTTCTAAATCAGTGAATGATTAAACAACTCCACAGACACTAAATGACATGACATAGGTTACCTCATGAAACAGTACATGGTCGCCGAAACCGGTTTGGCTCAGTGGACAGAGCGTCGGCCTGCGGACTGAAAGGTCCCAGGTTCGATTCCGGTCAAGGGCATGTACCTGGGTTGCGGGCACATCCCCAGTAGGAGATGTGCAGGAGGCAGCTGATCAATGTTTCTCTCTCATCGATGTTTCTAACTCTCTATCCCTCTCCCCTCCTCTCTGTAAAAAATCAATAAAATATATTAAAAAAAAGAAAAGAAACAGTACATGGTTAATTTCCAAATGTGCATCAAAATATAAGTTAGGAGATCAAGGTTAGAAATTATTGATATTTTTAAAAAAATAAAAATATACAGAAGTTGTTTTGTATTTTTCCCCTTTTTATAACTTTGGAAAATCTAAAATCACTTTGGGGGTAAGAGTCTATTATGTAACACTTGACTTGCTTATGTAAATAGTTTGGTTTGATATATTTAGAATATAATATATCGCTCTGGCCAGTTTGGCTCAGTGGATAGAGCATCGGCCTACAGACTGAAGGGTCCCAGGTTAGATTCCAGTCAAGGGCATGTCCCTTGGTTGCGGGCACATCCCCAGTAGGAGGTGTGCTGGAGGCAGCTGATCAATGTTTCTCTCTCATCGATGTTTTTAACTCTCTATCCCTCTCCCTTCCTCTCTGTAAAAAATCAATGAAATATATTTTTTAAAAGAATATAATATATTGAAAAAATATATACAGGGGAAAGGAGTCCCCTCACCCTCATCTCCTTATGTGCCTTTGTACTAGTAGATGTTAGAAAACATTAGGAACCCAAAGCCAAGAGGAAACAATCTGAATTTTTCTCTTTTATCTGTAGGTCTTTACATGTCCAACTACCAGTCAAGGGAACATAAAGACTATGCCTGGGGAACTTCCCCGGGGAATTGCCTTTGAGGGATGGGAAAGATTTACATAGATGGAGTAGAAGAGGAGGGACAGTTCATCCTAGTGAGAAAGTGTGCATCTAGCACATTCACAGCAACATCAAAGGTTGTAACAGAGACTTTTGAGCCACCATGGACAGAAGTGCAAGCATGAGGTGAATCCTACTTTCCCTTTCAAAGTGTTCCAATCTAGCTGAAAGTGTGATATATTTTTTCCTTTGATAAATCTGCCTCAAATTAAAGCATTTATTAACTTACTAACAAATAATTATAGAGTGCTTTCTCTCATGAGACAAATATACAGTATATGTTTTCAACATAGATGCCATTTACACATAACTATAATTGACATATTTTATGTGCCAAAAATTTGAATACAGAACTGCCTTTGAAAATCCAAGGCAGATGGTTATGGTAAGTATAACAGGTATATAAGTTCAGGCAAAAACAAGAAGGATCCATTTACCTCAGAGAGAAACAGAGGTGCACAAGTTTACCCCAGTGGAGGGATTGAAAGAATCTAAGACTGAACATGTGGTGCAAGAAATAAATTATAGGAATCATCTGACTTCAAATTAAGAACACCAGCATAGAATGCTGAGTAAAACACAAGAACCTGTCAAACAAAGATGCTTAATATATGTTTACTGAATGGATGAATAAATTATTCAAAGTCATATTGACACATATTATAGGTATTCTGGTTTGGCAGTCAATATAATATTTTTTGCACAATAAATAGACACCTGGTTCCTGAATAGGATTTTATTATTTCCAAAAGGTATGAAGAAAAAAACAAACATCTAACAAGTTAGAAAAAGAAATTAATACTAAGATTGACTTCCTAAGAGTTTAAACAATGTTGGTAGTTGACAACAATCTATTTCTTAAACTTTGTGGGGGTGCATTGTATGTTTATTATATTACTTTTATTCCTTATAAAGCCTTTCTTAATAAATTAGTTTAAGTGAATGCAAATAAATTTTATGAACTGAAAAAAATAAACAAGACCCTGGCTGGGTTGCTCAGTTGGTTAGAGCATCGTCATGACATGCCAAGGTTGTGGGTTGGATCTCCAGTATAATGAATGCATAAATAGATAGAACAACAACTTGTTTCTCTCTCTCTCTCTCTCTTGTTCTCTCTCTCTCAAATAAATAAAAATGTAAAGAAAAAAACCTCATTACTTTTTTCCTTGGCATTCTATAGTGTCAGAGGAGAAATTGAAGCTGAACTTGAAGCTGAGGAAGAGTGAGCAGACAAACCTCTGGAGACCCTCCTATGTGGAAGGTCTGGGAGTATTATGGAATCCATTCTGCTGGAATTGGGGAGCATTTTACAAACCAGCTCATTTCTCTGCCTTTATATCTATAATTAAGTTTTGTAAAAAGTCTGAACATATGATAAAATACAGTTTTAGAATGCCCCCTAGGACCCAAGACACTAATATAACTCTATGGAAATGTTATGGAGTTATTTTAACCTGGTTTATATCTGCAATTGAATTCAGTACTGGGAAGCAAAGTACTACACTTTGGAAATGATCCCTTCTCAACATTTAAATCGGCTACTAGTAAATTGGGTCTGAATTCCATGTCAGAGTTTCTTATGGTTTGATCAGAACTTCACTGAGTCAGCTACAGCTCATTAATCTGCTGGCACCTTCTTGGGGAAGTGGCATGTTGAGGAAGAAAAGTATTGTCATCTAAGGAAGTAAATACTACTCCAGACCTAAAATGATCCTAATCAATAACAAATTTATAAAAATTTTAGGGATGCAGGAGCGCATTTCATTCCAAGACTACCCAGATGTTAACCTGGCAGAAAAATTTACTGCCTTGACTGTCTACACTTATTTAAAATTAGGCATTAAAAAATGAGCATAATTTTCTATTTAAACTTATAAGAACACCCTAACATTTATTTTCGAAAGTAGAATTCAACTAACATGATTCTGAATAGTGAGAAACTAGGAGTTTTCCTGCTAAGATCAGGAACAAAGTAAGAATGAATATTCCCTCTCCCTTCTCATTTTCAAAAATGCACTGGAAGTCCTAGCTAATGCAATAAGACAAGAAATAAAAGGCATACACATTGAGAAGGAAGAAATAAAACTGTCTTTGTTCAGAGATGACATAATTATCTTTGTAGAAAATCCAATAGAATTGACCAAAAAACTCCTGATAGTAGCCAGGTTATAGAATTCAAGATTAATATACAAAAGCCAAACACTTTCCTATATACCAGTGTCCGGAGCACTCGCTCCTGTGTCCGCACATACTCCTGAACCCTGCTTGTGAGTCCTCTGCAATCTCCTGGACCCTGCTTGCTGCACCAATTGTTAGGGAGTACTTACTCCTTGAATCCTGCTCCACTGTGACAACTGTTGGGAGTACAGATCCTTTATCCTTCCAACTACATCAACTGTTGTGTCCAAGTCCCTCTGCCAGGGACTGGACCCCCTTAGACGCTGGGTCTTAGAAGATGGAGAAGACATGAGAAGTCGTGGGCATATAAGAGAGTATTACAGACCAAGTAGTCATTGCTACTAAGGAGCCATAAGAGAAAGCAGTTCTTGCTAACACAGTAGCAAACACAAAGCAGTTTTGCTAATATAGCAGCAAACTGGTCCAAAAAGTAGCACAAAGTTTCTTTGCCCATTTTTTAATTGAATTGTCTTTCTTTCTTTTGTTAAGTTGTATGAGATCCTTATATGTTTTGGAAATTAACCCCTCATCAGATGTATCATTGGCAAATATGTTCTCCTACTCAGTGGGTTTTCTTTTCACTTTATTGATGGTTTCTTTTGCTGTGCGGAAGCATTTTATTTTGATGTAGTCCCATTTGTTTATTTTCTCCTTAGCTTCCTTTGCCCTAGAAGATATATCAGTAAACATATTGCTATGAGAGATGTCTGAGATTTTGCTGCCTATGGTTCTAACCATTTTTATGGTTTCAAGAGTTACATTTAAGTCTTTTATGCATTTTGAGTTTATTCTTGTGTATGGTAGAGGTTGCTGGTCTAGTTTCTTTTTTTTTGCATGTACCTTGTCCAGTTTTGCCAACACTGAAGACTGTCTTAATTCATTGTATGCTCTGACTCCTTTGTCAAATATTAATTAAGCATAATGGTTTGGGTCAATTTCTGAGTTCTCTGTTCTGTTCCATTGATCTACATGTCTGTTCTTGTGCCAGTACCAGGCTTACTATCTAATAAAGAGGGAATATGCTAATTGACCCTCACACCATCACAAAGATGGTGGTGCCTACAGCCAATAAGGAGAGAATATGTTAATTGATTGTCACACCCTCAAATATGGTGGTGCCCACAGCCACAAGATGGCTGACAGGGGAAGGCAATTGTGGGCAATCAGGCCAGCAGGGGAGGGCAGTTAGGGGTGACCAGGCCAGCAGGGGAGGGCAGTTGGGGGCAATCGGGCTAGCAGGGGAGCAGTTAGGCATCAATCAAGCTGGCAGGGGAGTGGTTAGGGGTGATCAGGCTGGCAGGCAGAAGCAGTTAGGGGCAATCAGGCTGGCAGGCAGTTGAGCAGTTGGGAGCCAGCAGTCTTGGATTGTGAGAGGGATGTTCCAGATTGGAGAGGGTGCAGGCTGGGCTGAGGAGGCCCCCTCCCCCAAGTGCACAAATTTCATGCACCAGGCCTCTAGTTATAGTATAACTTGATATCTGGTATTGTGAGTCCTCCAACTTTGTTCTTCTTTCTCAAGAAAAATGCAGGTATTTGGGGTCTTTTTTTGGTTCCATATAAATGTTTAGTTGTTTGTTCTAGATCTGTGAAATATGTCTTTGGTAATTTAATACAGATTGCATTGAATTTGCAGATTGCTTTAAATAGTATGGACATTTTAATGGCGTTGATGCTACCAATCCATGAACACATTATTTTCTTCTACTTCTTTATATCTTCCTCTCTTTTTTTTCAACATCCTGTAGTTTTTTTAGTACAAATCTTTTACCTCCTTTGTTAAGTTTATTTCTAAGTATCTTAATTTTTTTGTTGCAATAATATATGAGATTATTTTTTTTAGTTTCTCTTTATGAAAGTTCATTATTGGTGTATAAAAATGCCATCAATTTCTGGGTGTTAATTTTGCATCCTTCTACATTGTCAAATTAACTTGTTTATCTAGTAGTTTTTTGGTGGAGTCTTTAGGGTTTTCTATGTGCAATATCATGTCATCTGCAATTAATGAGAGTTTTACTTCCTCCTTTCCAATTTGGATGCCTTTTATTTTTTCTTCTTGTCTGATCACTGAGGCTAGAGATTCCACTACATCGAGTAATAGTGGTGAAAGTGAACATTTATCTTGTTCCTGTTCTTAGGGGAAATGGTTTTGGTTTTTGCCCATTCAGTGTGATGTTGGCTATAGGTTTGTCATATATGGCCTTTATTATGTTGAGGTATGAACCCTCTATTCTCTCTTTACTGAGAGTTTTTATCAAAGAAGGGTGTTGGATTTTGTCAAATTATTTTTTTGTGACAATTGATATGATCATGTGATTTTTGTCTTCCAATTTGTTTAGGTGATGTAATACATTTATTAATTTGCAAATATTGTACCAGCCTGCATCCCAAGAATAAATCCCACTTGGTCATGATCTTATTAATAAATTGCTGGATTTTATTTGCTAATATTTTGTTGAGGATTTTAGCAGCTATGTTCATTGGGGATATTGGCCTGTAATTCTCTTTCTATATAGTGTCTTTATCTGGTTTTAGAATTAGGTTAATGCTGGCCTCTTAAAAAGAGCTTGGAAGTGTGCCTTCCTCTTGGATTTTTTGGAATAGTTTGAGGAGGATAGGTGTTAGTTCTTCTTTGAAGGTTGGTAAAACTGCCCTGTGAAGCCATCTGGACTAGAGCTTTTGTTTGCTGGGAGTTTTTTTGTTGTTGTTGTTTGTGTTTTTATACTGATTCAATTCATCAATAGTTTTGGGCCTACTCAAATTTTCTGATTCTTCCCAATTGAGTTTTGAAAGATTGTATTTTTCTAGAAATATGTCTATTTCACCCAGATTGTCCAGCTTGTTGGAATATAGTTGTTCATAGTATTTTTTTAATGATCCTTTGTATTTCTGTGGGATTAGTTGTTACTTCTCCTCTTTCGTTTCTGATTTTGTTTATTTAGGTTCTCTCTCCTTGTTTCTTGATGAGTCTTGCTAAAGATTCATCAATCTGTTTTTCTTTTCAAAGAACCAGTTCTTGGTTTTGTTGATCTTTTGTATTGCTTCTTTTAGTCTCTGTGTCATTATTTCCACTCCAATCTTTATTATTTCCTCTTTCTACTTACTCTGGGCTTTTCTTGTTGTTCTCTTTCTATTTCTTTATGTTGTGGTTAGATAGTTTATTTGAAGTTTTTCTTGTTTTTGAGACAGGCTTGTAGTGTGATGTACTTCCCTCTCAGGACTGCTTTTACTGTGGCCCATTGGTTTGGTTTGTTGTGGGTTCATTTTCATTTGTTTCCAGGAAGGTTGGTATTTCTTTCTTGATCTCTGGCAACTCATTTGTTCTTTAATAACTTACTATTTAGCCCCATGTGTTTGAATGTTTCTGAGTGTTTTTATTGTAGTTTATTTCTAATTTCATACCATTGTGATCTGAGAAGATGCTTGATATGATTTTAATCTTCTTGAACTTGTAGAGACTTATTTTGTGTCCTAATATCCTAACATGTGGTCTATCTTTGAAAATCTCCCATGTGCACTTGAAAAAAGTGTATATTCTGTAGGTTTGGGATAAAGTGTTTTCTAAATGTTCATTATTTCTATCTGATCTAATGTATAGTTAATATTGCTGTTTCCTTGTTCATTTTTTTGTTTGTTTAGAAGATCTGTCCAGTTTTGTGAATGGGGTGTTGAAGGCCCCTGCTATGATTACGTTGCTGTCCATATCTCCTTTAAAATCATCTATAAATTTAAAAATATATATATTTGGATGCTCCTGTATTGGGTATATATATGTTTACCAGAGTTATACCCTCTTGTTGTATTGATCCCATTTGTATTATGAAATGACCTTCATTGTCTCTTGTTAGAATACTCACTGGAAATCTATTTTGTCAGATATGAGTATGGCTATCCCAACTTTTTTTTTTCATTTCCATTTGCCTGTAACATTTTTTTCCATCCCTTCCCTTTTGTTCTTTGTGAGTCTTTTGTTCTGAGGTGATTTTCTTGTAGATAACATATATATGGGTCATGCTTTCAGCAACTCTTATGCCTTTTGATTGGAGCATTTAGGCCATTTACTTTTAAGGTTATTGTTGACAGATACTTATTTTTATTGCCATTCTTACTCTTTATGCCTGTGTTCTCTCTATATATATATTTCTTATCATTACAGCAGTCTCTTTAGCATTTCTTGTAGTGCTGGTTTGATGGTAGTAAATTGTTTTAGCCTTTTTTAAAATCTGCATAGCTCTTTATTTAACCTTCTGCCCTGAAGCATTTCTATTAAGAAACTAGCTATGAGTCTAATGGGAGCTCCCTTGTAAGTAACTTTCTGTCTCTCTCTCTCTCTTGCAGCTTTTAAGATTCTTTCTTTGTCTTTAATGTTTGCCATTTTAATTATTATGTGCCTAGGTATGGGTCTTCCAGGGTTCATCTTGGCTGGGACTCTTTGTGTTTCCTGAACTTGAGTGACTTTTTCCTTCATCAGGTTAGGGCAATTTTCTGTCATTATTTCTCCAATCATGTTCTCTATTTCTTGCTTGGATTCTTCTCCTCTGGTACTCCTATGATGTGAATATTGTTACATTTCATGTTGTCCCAAAGCTCCCTTAAACTCTCCTCCTGTTAGGCTGTTTGTTTGTTTTTCCCCATTTGCTGCTCTGAATGGGTGTTTTATTCTACCTTGCCAACTAATTCACTGATTTGGTCCCCAGGTTCTTCTAGTCTACCTTTGAATCCTTCCAGGGTGTTCTTTATTTCAGCTATGTCATTCCTCATTTCCAATTGATTCTTATTTTTGTTTCAAGCTCTCTTTTCATGACAGAGTAGCTCTCATTAAGTCCTGTAATATTCTCATTAATTTCCTTATAATTCTCATTAAGTTGCTTGTAGTTCTTACTGAATTTTTTGAGCACCCATTTTACCATGACTCTGAATTATCTGACAAACCACTTGCCTCCATTTCATTTCATTCCTTTTCTGCCGATTCCTCCTTTTCTTTCATTTTGGGGTTGTTTCTTTGTCTCTCAATTTTTTCTGTCTCTTTGTATTTGTTTCTATGTATCAGATCAAACTATTATGCCTCGCAGACTTTGTGGGATGGTCTTATGTAGTAGGTGTTTTGTGGGACTCAGTGGTGCAATATCTTAGATCTCCTGAGCTGGGTGCTCTAGGAAAGTATCTTGGTTGAGTTATTTGGGTTCTCTTATTGTAGTTGTGTCTTGGATGATATTGTCACATTCATGGATGGAATCTCCTCTCAGGCTGGCTGACTATGTGTCTCACTCCTGACCATGTTGAGTGAGCTGTTGTGGAGATGCAGTCCCCGGGTGTTTTCTGTCTTTCCTTGATATTCGTCTCCACCTCAGCTGGACCTCAGTTGGTAATTCCAAGTGAATGTTCTCCAATTTAGTGGTATGTCCAGTCTGGTCCGGGGATGAGGTGCATGACAGATCTGCCTATTTGACCACAATTTTCCCCTGCCTCAAAGATAGTTTTCTTAACTATCAAATAATGCTGAACAACAGAATATTCACATGCAAAAAAATAAAAAAATAAAAACCCCCAAAATAAATTTAAGCAGAGACCTTACACCCTTCAAAAAATTAACTCAAACTTGATCATAAGCCTAAATATAAAATGTGTAACTATAAAAATCCAATCCAAGAAGATAACATAGGAGAAAAATCTAAGTGACTTAAGTATAGGGATGACATTTTTTTAACATACCAAAAGAAGGATTCAATAAATATATAACTGATAACCTGGTCTTTATTAAAATTAAAGATTTCTGTTTTCATAAGATACAGTCAAGAGAATGAGAAGACAATCCATAGACTGTGGGAAAATATTTGCAAAATGCATATCTGAAATAGGACTATTATCCAATATATACAAAAAAACTATTAAACTCAACAATAAGAATATGAAAACCCAACTTTATAAGGACCAAAGACTCAAACAGACATTTTACCAAAGAAGATACAGGTGGCAAATGAACATCTGTATAAACAACAGCATACCACTAGACACTTATTAGATTGGTTAAAATCCAAAAGACTAACAACAGCAAATGTTGGCAAGGATATGAATAAGAACTCTCATTAATTTCTGGTGGGAATGTAAAATGGTATAGCCATCTTATAGTTTATAGTTCCTTATAAAACTAAACATATTCTTAACCAAATGACCCAGAAACCACACTCCTTGATATTTACCTAAAGGAGTTGAAAACTTATGTCCACACAAATACTCAAACAGCTATGTTTATAGCAGCTTTGTTCATAATTGCCAAAACTTGGAAGCAGCCATGACATCATTGGTGAATAGAAAAACAAATTTCAGTCCATCCCAATAATGGAATAGCATTTAGTGCTAAAAATAAATGAGCTATCAAACCATAAAAAGATATAGGAGAAACTTAAGTGCTTGTTACTAAGTGAAAGAAGACAATCTGGAAAGGCAACATAATGTCTGATTCCAACATTCTGGAAAAGTCAAGCTATGCAGAGGGTAAAGGATAAGTGACTGCCAGGGATTGTGGAGAAAGAATGGATAAATTGGCAGAGTTCATAGGATTTTTAGGGCAAAAAATTATTATATGGTATTATAATGGCACATACATGTAATTATATTGGCATACTTTGTTTAATTGTGTTTCATTTTATTGTGCTTTGAAGATATTGCTTTTTTTTTCAAATGAAGGCTTGTGGCTACCCTGCATCAAGCAAGTCTATCAGCACCATTTTCCCCACAGCATTTTCTCACTTGGTGTCTCTGTGTCACATTTTGATAATTCTGTAGAATATTTCAAATTGTATTATCATTATTATTATCATTGTTATGGTGATCTGTAATCAGTGATCTTTAATGTTACTATTGTAATTATTTTGGGGCATTGTAATTATTAGTATTGTTATTATTATAAGTGGAGCCTAAAGACGTGATGAATTGCTACAACCTTATGATAAAACTTTAAAAGATGAGGGGATGCTTTTAATGTATGAACAAAGAAAGTGGTCTCTTGAGATGGAATCTACTTCTGGTGAAAATGCTGTGAAGATTATTGAAATGACAACAAAACATTTAGAATACTACATGAACTTAGTTGATAAAACAGTGACAGGGTTTGAGAGGACTGAATCAAATTTTGAAAGAAGTTCTACTGTGGGTAAAATACTATTAAACAACATCTCATGTGCAGAGAGATTGCTCATGAAAGGAATAGTTCATCCATGCAGCAAACTTCATTGTTGTCTTATTTTAAGAAATTTCCATGGCCACCCAAACTTTCAGCGCCCACCACCCTGCTCATTCACCAACCATCAACATTGAAGCAACACCCTCCCTCGGTCAGCAGTTCAACATCGAGGTAAGACTTTATTAGAACTGGCTGAAGATTCTGAAGATGGTTAGCATTTTTAAACAACAAAGCATTTTGTAAATTAAGGTATGTACATTGTTTTTTTAAAAGAAACAATGCTATTTCATACTTAATAGACTATAGTATAGTGTAAACATGACTTTTATATGCACTGGGAAACCAGAAAATGTGTGACTTTATTGTGATGTTCTAGAACTGAACCCACAATATTTCTGAAGTATGACTGTACATTTGTGGTAACCCACAGAATGTACAACACCAAGAGTAAACCCTAATGTACAGTGTGGACTTGGGGTTCTAATGATGTGTCAATGTAGATTGTTTGATTGTAACAAATGTACCACTCTGGTGGAGAGTTTTTATAGCAGGGCAGGCTATCAAAGCGAGAGTGAGCAAGGTGTATGTGGGAAGCCTCATATCTTTTCAGGTTTTTCTGTGAACTTAAAACTGTGAATTAAAGTCTATCTAAACAAACTGAAAACTCCATTAAAGAGCAGAATTAAACATTTGCAGAACTTAAGACACCATCAGTCATCTGAAATACAATTTGAAACCATCAATTGAAACATTATTTTATTTCATAACTAATGATAACACCATCAGAAGCCACAACACAGTTCACATAGTTTGAGCACACACCTCTTGAGGAACTTGAGTAAATTTTTACAAACATCATCTTTGTTGCTCACTGCCTCTTATGAGCCAAATATTGTCTTTGAGTATTTTTGCGTGCAAGGACAGAGATGTACAAGAGATCAGTTGTTGGGGGCCAGATCCTTGCACCTGAAGGGGCTAGCAAGGCTGGGACCCTTACCCACACAGTTTTCCCAGACTTGTTTGGATGGCGATTATCAGTAGAATGAGAACAGCCTTTCATGGCTAACCAAGAAGTCTGTAACTATTTACTGAGATATGCTGTACTGAGAACTTGTCCTTCTGCTGTGTCTCTCCCTTAGAGATTAAGAGGAACAAAGAATACATTCCTCTTGACAGACCTCCTATTCAGTGTGTTGTGTATAAATAAGATTGTGTGGCTAATAAACTGGCTTCAGTTCATCGAGAGAACTGGAGTCCTCCCGATCCCGCTTTCCTGTCTTTCTTTCTTTTCTCAATTCCCATCTCCCTGCCCCAGCCCGCTCAACCTTGTCAGGCTGGCCCTGACAATCAGTGAGTTGCTCCAGGTCACAGAGAAAAGAGAAAAGTTAATAAATAAGAACAGAAAAGAGTCTCAATCCAAGGCTCTTCTATGCCAATCTGACACAACTTTATTCTGGTCTCTGATTCTGTGGGGTTGAGTAGGACATAGGGACACCCAGTATGAGAAAAACAGACTGAGCATACTCTGGCCATCTGTGCCTTTATGCGACTTTACTTTGCAAACATTCCAGAAAACTGCCTGAAGGGTGGTGGAGAAACCTATCTGTGCAGAAGGCAGAAAACAAGTCTGGTGCTGCCTGGGAGGGTCCTCTCTGCCCCTTTTAGGTGAACTAATGTGGAAAATGTTGAAGAGGCCACTGAAAGAGATACTCAAAATTTCCTGTTCTCCATTCAGGGGTCCTCATGTTTTTTTCTGAGTGGTTATTATGTGAAGACTAAAGGTCCGGTGCATGGATTCATGCACTGGTGGGGTCCCTTGGCCTGGCCTGTGCCCTTTCACAATCCAGGATCCCTCGGGGGATGTCGGACTGCTGATTTCAGCCTGATCCCCGCAGGCCAGGCCCAGGGACCCCACCTGTGCCTGAATCCATGCACCGGGCCTCTAGTATGCATATAAGATCTTTGGTTAATCTCTTCCCCTGCCCCCTTCCCTCTGAGATTCATCAGTCTGTTCCATGTTTCCATGCCTGTGCATTGAGCATCTGCCCCCTGGTGGTCAGTGCATGTCATAGCTACCAGTTGAATGGTCAAACAGTGGCTTAGGCTTTTATATATAGAGACACTGTTCTGGACAAGACAGAGAAGGTCTTGAGGTAGAGGAAATAGCAATGAAAAAGAAGGCCCTGATGTGTGGGAGGAGTGGAAGATCTCTGCTGTTGAATCTTAGTGAATCTGGGAGAAGGCCCTGGAGAAGAAGTGATCGTGAGGAGGAGGAGTCTGAAGAATCTGGGAGAGCCAGCGCAGGGCAGAAGAGTTCTACCTGTTTGTGTTTTACGTCATTCAAGCATGTTTCCTCAGGATCTGCTTTAAGGCCTCCTCCCGTTCAGCCCATGTGTTGACCTCAATGTAGATGGAGAGCCTCTGGCTAGAAAGGGAGGAGGTCTGCTATGGTGCCACAGCCTCTAAGAATAATTATTAAGTTAGAAAGGGAGGGAAGTAGAGGGATAAACAACTGAGCTCTGTTTCCCGAGCCACAGAGCTGACACCAAGCTGTGCTGACAGAAGCACAAACCAGAGCCTTGTTTTCCAATGGGCACTGCCCACCAAGCCTCTTCTCGGAAAGAGTTCTGGGGAAAAGCCAGTTAGGTTCATTTTTACCAGCTCAGTGTGTGTGTGTGTGTGTGTGTGTGTGTGTGTGTGTGTTTACGCACGCGCGCTTTTGAAGTAAGAGGCATTTTTTTGAAGCATATTTGTTCAGCTGCCTCTTGCATAGTTTTCCAATTAAGGAGTTTGGCATCCAACTTCCTAGGAATTTCTATTCTATTCCTTATGATCCCATAATACTGAAGTTCCATGGTCCCCTGCACACTGTCAATTCCTAGCTTTTTCTATTCTGGCTAACTAGGATTCCTCTTTTCCTTTTCTTCAGCCTCAGTCACTTTCATCAGAGAATTTTTGGATCCATCTGAGGCTGACATCAGTTGAGCTTTTTTTTTTTTAAGTTTCATAAAGGCTTTTGTGTGAAGAAAACAATACTTACAGTAGCCTGCATTATCACAATTCTAAATTTAAAAACTTGCTTTTCTTGAGCTTTTAAATACATTCATTGCAAAAAGCTAGTGAATTAAGAATTTTTAGATTGAAATTAAGCACAATTTGTACTTGTTAATTGTTAGGTTAGTTTATATGTTTCACCAACAAAATATGTATAATTCTTTAGATACTATATATAAACTTAATTATTTTATATTTTAATGGATTCAACAAATGAATGCATAAATTCATTAATTTGAATGTTTCTATATATGTAAACACATTTTACAGACCTGGTAACTTACATTCTTGTCAATATTTCCATCTATAGTCCATCTTTCATATAATTGATTTCCTCAGGAACCTTAAACAACTAAGAAAGCAGACAAACAAACCCTATAAACCAAAGAATCTCAAGCACATAAATAACTACAAATTAATATATATGTAAAGCTAATAAATTTATACATTTGCATATGATTTTCTTAAGCATTTTAACAACTTAAAATCTAAACTCATAAATTTAATAAATCAGGGTATCTTAACTATTAAAAATTGACTGCAAACATAAATGATTAAAAAAAAACCTTTGTCTACTATGTAGTTGCTTTTAAACATCTTTAATCTAAAGCACAAATAAAGCAATAACATAATTTTGTTATATTTTCATAAATAAATATATGCCCCAAACAATAATATATTTATTATTTTTCCTCATTTATATGCTTATTTTTCTGTACAGTCTCAGACATGCAAAGTCCTTTACTTAACTAAATAGAATCATAGTTTCAGTCCCACCACAGTAGCTGAGATTATACACTTAGAGTCCTTCGTCAAAGATTTGATACCAATGCTGTAGACTTGGGGTTACTGGTCATTGATCAATGAATTAAAGCCTGGAAGATGTGAACCAATACACAATATATCCCAAGAAGATTTAGCTCAGTTTATAGAGTAAACCTCTTCCAGGGGGTCTGCTATGTCAATGGAGAACCCATTGGTATATCAACTTAGATGTTATATGAGTCCTGGCACTATTGACAGTTTGGACTGGACAAGTCTTTGCTGTGGAGGGCTGTCCTGCGCACTGTAGGATGGTTAGCAGCATCCGTGGCCTCTACCTGTTAGACTCCAATAGCATTCTCTTAGCAGCCAGTTGTGACAACCCGACATTTCCAAATGTCTCCTGGGGAGCTGCGCGGGAGGGGGTGTTGAAATTGCCTTCAGTTGCGAAGCACAGATGAAGGGTAAAGAAAACCATAGATAAGGGATAGCTGGAGTTGGAGTCCCTGAGGAAGTAAGCAAGAGGCTGTCTTATGGCCGTGGGAAATGTGGAAATGAAGTCATGAAGGAGAAGCAGTTTCTATAATAACAAAGATTAGGATACCAGCATAGAAGTGAGTGCCTGAGGTAGGGTGAGGACTAGATTTCTGGAGAAGGAGAGGCCAGGAAATTGAGAGAACCAGTGATATACATATTGATATAACCAAAAATCAGGACCAAAGTGGTTTAGGAGATAGTGACCGTTAGCCAGGAACTAAAATCTTCAAGGAATAAAGGAAAAAGACTCGAGGGAGGTAGATAATTATAAGAAAGAGAAGGGATGAGTAAATTGAGATTCAAAGAAGGGGTTTTTCATGGAGTCATAAAGGAAAATGGCCTAGAAGTGCCAATGAGGGGCAAAAAAGACACCTCCTAACACCAAACCCTGGGCCAGTGGACCAAAGAAGGCAAAACTGCTGCAGGGGGCTATAGGAGAACACTGTCCTCAAGGGACACTGGGTTCAGTGGGTGTAGAGATGAAAGGAAACCTTCAGAAAAAAGGTTGACACAGGGGTGTCTCCTAATCGCTGGTTGTGAGTTCTAAGGAACAGAGTTGAAGAATTTCAGGAGTTGGGGTCAGGGGGAGGCAGATCAAGAAAGGGAATTCACAGCACCTTATAAAGATTAGTATCTGGAAAAGAAGTTCTTTTCTAGGAGTCAGCCCGGGGATTCTATCAGTGACTGACATAAACAGGGAAAAAGACATGTCAGCTAATTTGAAAAAAAATTGGTGCATTTGAGATGTGGAGGAAGGAGTCTTGCCAAGAGCATGGGAAGTTCTGGGAGTCCCTCTTGATCTCCCATGATGGACTGTCAGGGTCATTTCTCATCAGCCCTGAGTGGCAGCTCTGAGGGAAGCTTTTGCCATAGTTTCCACCAATAAAATAGAGAAAAAAGACATTGGCTTTGGAACCTGACTCACCTGAGTCTGTGCCCCAGCTCTGCTACTAAGGAAGAGGGGTGACTTTTGTCTTTTTTGACACAAGCCCCCTTTTGTTTGCCTGTCAACAGTAGCTCCTCAGGAAGTGACTGTGCCTACATAATCATCTGACTGTAGGAGAATCTCAGCACATTATGTGAAATTTTCCCAGGGGAAAGGATAGCTTTGTTGGTTAAAAAATGACATGAACATTTAAGTTTTAAGAAAAATCACCAAAATATATGCTAAAATGTCTGCTGAGTAGTGCGGATATGAATAATGCACTTACACTTTATTTTAATATTTTTGCACCCATGGGAAGAAATACATCTTATATTATTTATGACACAGAGTGCATACTTGGGAGCATTTAATGAATTAATAGTTGTCCTGATCACATGCTATACACTCTAGTAAATTCCTTTTTTTCCCATTGTTTCACATAGAAGCCATTTTAAGTTCATTGTATGATCCAAAATTTGAAGCAACTTTAATCTATTTCAAGAATACTTATTGAGCACCTTTTATGTGCCTGGTTTTGATGGCCACTGGGAATACCAAGAAGATTAAGATGTGGAGTCTGTTGCACATGCAACTGAGAAAAACAAATTAAGTGCTATATGAAGCATCAAAATATAAATCTGTAAAAGTACTGCAGGATTTTAGCCTGGAAAAACTGAAAACAATCTTTAAGAAGAGAAAACATTTAAACTGTGCCTCAAAGGGAAAGCAGGATTTGTTAAGACAGAAAATGTATCATGAAAACGTGTATTCTGTTCCAAATGGTTGCTTCTTAAGTGGAGCCTTATTACAGAGTTCCGAGTTATACCAATATTATTTTACTCTTTTCCAAGTCTTTGAATTTTAGGAGAAACAGTTTGTTTTTGTAGAACTATCTGTCTGTTGGCTGCTAAACTATAGCCTCAAAAGCAATCCTCCAAAGGAAATAACAGGAGAGGATAGACTTGGATAAAGAAATGACAAACTAGAAAACCTTCTGGAAGTACGGTAGTTTCCCCTGTATCTGCCCGTGGGATGCCTGAAAGAATATATATATTCTTTCCTATACATACAGATCTTTGATAAAGTTTAATTTACAAATCAGACACAGTAAGAGATTAAAACAAAACCACTAATAAAATAGAATAATTATAGAAATATATTGTAATAAAAGTTATGCTGCATTATTAAGTAAAATAAGGGTGACTTGAACACAAGCCATGCGATGCCACAACAGTCACTCTGATAACTGAGCCAGAGGCTACCAAGTGATTAATGGGCGGGCCGCATTTACAGCAGACACGGGGCAAAGGGATGATTGAAGAGCACGCAATTTAAAATTTATGAATTGTTTATTCCTGGAATTTTCCACTTAATATTTTTGGACAGTGGTTTGATTGCAAGTAACTGAAACTGCAGAAAGAGAAACCATAGGTAAGGGGAGACTACTCTATCTCCATAGGACATACCAGGAGAAGCACATACTGAGCTGGCGAGACCTAATCTTCCTGCCAGGCATTCTTTATCATGTTGACCTTGCTGGGACAACAGAGAACATTTAGCTCTCTGCACCGAAGATAACTTGCAGTTTTCTGAGGAGGGGAACAGAGAAACATGAGATGAGGACATTTCGCCTAGGGGATGGTGGGGTGGGACTCAGCGGAAGCTCCCTGGAGGAGGGGGCAGGTGGAATCTAGATATACTAGTATGTTCATTTCTTTTGATTAGAAGTCGGGCATCCAAGTTCTATGAGGGGTCAAGCAAGGAACCAAGATGAGTGAAGCAGCCTGAGTATAAGACAAGATGTAGTGGGGTCTCTGGCAAACCAAGAGCCATGGGCAGTCCAAAGAAAGCAGTGGGTTTGTGCAAGAGGAGACCCTCTAGAACAAGCAAGTCAAACTCAAAGGCTAACACGGGCCAAATAAACAAGGTTTAAGTTTATGTGGGCCACAAAAACACAAAAGCTTCATTTTTCATAGAAACCTAAGTTTATTTCAATAGAGACATGCTGAATACTAAGGACTAAAACAAATGAGTAATCATTAACATAAAATCATAGAACATTTTAATAAAAATTAATATTTTTTCTTGAACATTAACTTACCAGACACTGAACAGCTGCACAAATTAGTAATCGTAACGCAAATAAACCTATTTTTCTTGTTCTATGAAAGCAAAATATTTCCTGTTGCACACACCAACAAAATATTTCAGGTTGCACACAGCACCAAAGTATTTACTGTTGCGAGTTAGTCTTGGACTGACACCAAAAGAGTCAGTCCAAGACTAATGACGTGGCAATAGGCTGCTAAAATACTCGCTGCTAGTATTAGTGGGGAGAAATGGTGCACCTATGTGTAAGGAGTGTAAGGGAAATGAATGCAACACGATTATAGTAATCAGTCCTTAGTGAACATTGTAGCTCGTTATTAATAATTATGTATAACAGGATATTGTAAAAATTACATTATGATGTTTTTATTAAAACATTTCTTATATACTGTTATATTGTCTGGGCCACAAAAATATTCGTTGTGGGCTGCATGTGGCCCTCAGGCCACGAGTATGACATACTTGTTCTAGAAGATCTATAATTAAAAAAATAAACAAAACAAAAACTGAGTCAGATTACTCACTTTTATAGAATATTTTCTGATTTTGTTAAAATACTTTGTAGGCCAAACAAAACATGTCTGCTAACAGATGAGGTCATTCATGACCAATATTTGATTTCTGCTCAGTTAATAAGCCTTTCCCAGAATTCTATGTTTTTAAAATGGAAATTCCCTTATTGGAAGTAACTGTTTAGTTAAGAAGAAAGTGACCTAATGTACTAATTCACAATACAAAAGTAAAGGAAACTAGTGTTTTCTAAGTATCTCTTATGGGCTAGGTACCAAGAAAATAACTTTTAGCATCTTAGAAAGAGACAGTGGTTTTATAAAGTCTGTGGAGTCTTAGAGAAGATGTAGAATGAAACACTATAAGGAGAAAGGATGAAACAGGGCAAGAATGCGCCAGGAGAGGCCCTCTCCTATTTTTGTGCTTTTACCTTCTTGGCAGAGTTGGGGAAAGGGAGATTTTTTAGCAAGGGTCTACCCTGACTATCATCCTGGTTCAATAATAAATTAGTTCTCTCTCTCTCTCACTTCCTCTCTCTCTCTCTCTCTCTCTCTCTCTCTCTCTCTCAATCAAGGAACTATTGTTATCTCATAAACAGTTTGTGGTCATGAGTCTCTAGGATTTCTACCTCCCTCTAATCTGATTTAGCTTCTGTTTAGTGGACTGTAGAGGAATGGATGTGATGGGAGCAGGAGGATAGGTGAAGGGATGAGGAAAGGGAAGGGTTGGGAAGGAGGGCAACGTGAAGCCCGTGGGCAGCTTTCCCCATGTAGAAGCAGCTGTGTCCCCAGTGGAGACAGACCCTAAGGAAGGTAAACAACCTTCCTTTCTCTCTCCCTCTTCCTTTCCCTACCTGCCCTTTTCTCTCTCTGTTCCTCTTTTCTTTTCTTTCTTTTTAAATTTCTTAAATGAGACGTTCAACTGGATACACCAAGATTTGGAGAGATTGGAGGCAGTGAAAATTTAATACTATTGTTTACTATTCTTCCAGGAACCTCTGACATACAAGCCAAAATGTATGCATTTCACCAGAACCAAGGCACCAAGCAAAGCCTCGTCCAAATCTCAGAGCCCAAGAGCACGCTGTGTCCTGGTGCGGCCTGCCTTCGTTGATGGATTCTTTAAAACATTCTGCCTAGAGCCCCCATAAGTGTCACTCGGACCATAAACTCTGACTTTTAGTTGTGAAAAAAGACCTGAAGGGTTGCCTGGGGGAAGGAGGGGAGCAAAATAAGTGTTCAAAAGGTTAAAAAGGGGCAGGGGCGTCTTTACGATGAATAACTTGTGAGTAAATGCTGTCATTTCCAGGCCCATCTTGTGTCACTTGAGAGAATCAGATGAATCCGCTGGAGGAGATAAGCAGTATATCTCTATGGAAAATGAGTAGTCTCACTAGTTAGGCCATGATAACTGAGAGATATTCTTTACCAAATACCATCCCGGGCTTTTCTAGCTGCCAAGTTCCTGCAGCCCCTGTCAGCGATGGAGCCCCAAAGCATAGATGTCAGTCATTTACTCCTAGTTCTAGGGATCGAATTCTTAGAAGGGAAAAATAGAACCACCATTAAGGGTGACTATACCATATGAGAGGGAACAAACATTTATTTAGGACCAATGCAATTGTGAGACTTTTGAGTCCTGAGGCTGGCTAGTGGCTCAAAGAAAGAGGTTATAGTAATATTAAGAAGGCAGCTTCTTTACTTGTGTGTAGGAAAGTTGTTTCTCTCTAAGTGTGAGAAGCATCAGATAAATCAACTTCAAAGAGATGGTTGCACAGATATGAAGCTCTGCTGGGTATTCCCAGTCTATTTTCCAGTCATGGTCAACACTGGCTTCTTCCTGCCTGGAAACTAATCTTCCTGTTTGGACCTAACTGAATCCAACCAGAAATAGTGAACAATAATGTGAGTAAAATCTGGGCATTCCTGAGTAGTGATTCCAGAAAACTATTGCCAGAAATCTGTAAATATGATAAAATCTACACTAATAAAAGAGAAACATGGTAATTAGCGTACGACCGCTACCCTTCCCATTGGCTAATCAGCATATCCTTATGCAAATTAACTGTCAGCCAAATGGCGGCAGGCAGCCATGCACTGAAGCGAGCAGGGAGGCTTGCTTGCTTCAGTGACTGCGGACTCCACCATTCCCTGCCTAACTTGCCGGCCTCTCAGCTGCAAGTCTAAGCAACTATGTACTATGTTGCAAATAAGAAGTTAAACAAAACCCCAGAAACCAGCCTGACTGAAAGCCAGCCGGACCGCAACATTGTATCGATGTTTTCAGCAGCGAGGCCTCAGAGCTAAAGCTGGCCCAGAATAAAAAAAAAAAAAAGAAAACAAGGAGCAGTTGGGAGCTTCAGTCACCCGCTTCCGGAAAACAGCCCTCAGCCCCTCACCCAGACTGGCCAGGCACCCCCCAGTGGGGACCCCCACCCTGATCCAGGACACCCTTCAGGGCAAACCAGCCGGCCCCCACCCGTGCACCAGGCCTCTATTCTATATAGTAAAAGGGTAATATGCCTCCCGGCACCGGGATCAGCGGAGCAGCGAGGCTCCCGGCACCAGGATCAGCATGACAGGGGGCAGCGCCCAAACCCCCTGATCGCCCTGCGGCTCTGTGAGTGACAGGGGGCGGGGCCACAACCTCCCTATCCGCCCTGCTCTGTTCGTGACAGGGGAAGGCGCCCCAACCCCCTGATCAGCCCTGCTCTGTGCCTGATAGGGGGGAGCTCCCCAATCCCCTGATTGCCCTGAGGCTCTGTGTTTGACAGGGTGCAGCGCCCCAACCCCCGCCCCTCCACGGGCCCTGCTCTGTGTGTGACAGGGTAGAGCCATAACCTCTCCATCGGCCCTGCCCCGAGTGTGACAGTGGCGGCGCCCCAACCCCCTGATAGGCCCTGCTCTGTGGGTGATAGAGGGTGGCGCCCCAACCCCCCTCCACGGGCCTTGCTCTGTGTGTGACAGGGTAGAGCCATAACCTCCTCATTGGCCCTGCCCTGAGTGTGACAGGGTGCAGCGCCCCAACCCCCTGATCCGCCCTGCTCTGTGTGTGACAGGGGGCGGTGCCCCAACTCCCCTATTGGCCCTACTCTGTGAGTGACAGGGGGGAGCTCCTCAACCCCCTGATTGGCCCTGCTCTGTGCGTGACAGGGGGGAGCTCCCCAACCCCCTGATCGACCCTGCTCTGTGTGTGACAGGGTACGGAGCCCCAACCCCCCTGATGGGCCCTGCTCTGTGAGTGACAGGGGGCAGCGCCCCAACCCCCTGATCGGCCCTGCTCTGTGCGTGACAGGGGGTGGTGCCGCAACCTCCCCATTGACCCTGCCTTGAGTGTGACAGGGGGCGGTGCCCCAAACCCCCAATCGGCCCTACCCTGAGCGTGCTTGAGGGTGGCATCGCAACCTCCCGATCCGCCCTGCTCTGTGCATGAGCGGGCGGCGCCCTAACCCCCCAATCGGCCCTGCTTTGAGCCTGACCAGGGGCTGCACTTAGGGATTGGGCCTGCCCTCTGCCACCCGGGAGCAGGCCTAAGCCAGCAGGTCATTATCTCCCGAGGGGTCCCAGACTGTGAGAGGGCACAGGCCGGGCTGGGGGACCCCCCTCCCCACCCCCCTGAGTGCACAAATTTTTGTGCACCAGGCCTCTAGTCCTATATAATAAAGAGCTAATATGCAAATGTTCACCATGCCCTCATGTCCTCTCACCCTCGCACCCTTGCGCCCTCGAGCTGGAACTGCTCAGACACTCAACATGGGGGGAGAAAGGAATGGGGACCAGCCAGGCACAAATGAGCTCGTGAGAGAGGAATGGGGACCAGCTAGGCGGCGGCCTGGGAGAGAGACAAGCCTCCCACCCCATGGTCCCAGGTGCCTGCGGCTGCGGTCGACCTGGGCAAAACCAGCCTGGGTCCTGGGTGCCTGCAGCCAGCCAGAGGGAGAGAAGCCTGGGTCCCAGGTGCGGGGTGAGGCAGAGGTGGTTAGGGGCAATCAGGACAGCAGAGGAGAAGTTAGGGGTGATCAGGAAGGCAGGCAGAAGTGGTTAGGGGCAATTAGGCAGGCAGGTAGAGATGTTAGGGGCGATCAGGCAGGCAGGCAGGTGAGCATTTAGGAGCCAACGGTCCAGATGGTGAGAGGCAGTCGGAAATCCCCCGAGGGGTCCCAGATTGGAGACGGTGCAGGCCGGGCTGAGGGACCCCCCCCACCCTATGCACAAATTTCATGCACCGGGCCTCTAATAAAAGTATAAAATAATCTTAAAAGACACCCAATTCCATGCAATGAAATTTCCCTCCTGACCGTTCAACCCCTGAACCACTACTCCAATTGCCAAAGACCAGCAATTTCATAATTCAGCCCCTCACACGCACTTTTGAGCATTTTCAATGATTAGAAAGTCTGCCCTTTTACTTTCTGCCACTTGGTTTTTAGTTCTATTTTCTGGATCTCTGTATTATTTTCCTAGGGCTACCATAACGGATTATTATACATTTTGTGGCTTACAACAACAGAAATGTATTTTCTCATTGTTCTGGAGGCGGGAAATCCACAGGGCTACACTCTCTCTGAAGGCTCTATGGTAGTCTGTTCTTTGTCTCTTCTAGCTTTGGGTGGCTCCAGGAATTCTTTGGCTTGTTGCCACAGCACTCCAATCTCTGCTCTCATGGTCCCACTGCCTTTTCCTCTTCTCTGAATCTCTTATGAAGACACTGTTCATTGGATTTAAGACATGCGGAGATAATTCAGGATGACCTCATCTCAAGGTCCTTACTTTAAAGCTGCACATACCTATGTTCCAAATAAGACCATACTTGCAGGTTCTAGAGATTAGAATGTGGACCTAATTATTTTATAAAAGAGTAAAGTGGTCTGTTTAATGAAACCAAAGCTGGGTTTTAGGTATTACTTCCTGGAGAAATTCTCCTAAAGGTTTTGATCAAAATCATTTCAAAAATTTATCAAAATTATTTTCATATAGTTCTGCCAGTTTATAACAGAAAATACTACTTAGCCTTCCCAAGTCTCCAGGATATTTATTGTAGTTGTTGTTATTGTAGTATTTTGTGTTGTCGTTGTAAAATAGAATAATGGTGCCCTTTTTTAGGGTTGTGGTGTGTATTAAATGACATACTATATAAACAGCAACCAGCACTATGCCTGCTAAAACAGCAAAGTAGTCAATAGATATTAGCTCTCTTTATTATCATTATTTTAAGGTACTTTGAAGTTTTCAGTGTATAACCAGCAACTCTTCTGATTTAATCCTCATAATCTCACAGTTGTGTAGGTATTACATCAGGAGACAGAGACTTGGCAAGAGTTGCCTAATATTTCCACAATACAGTAAAACCTCGAATTAAAGGACTAATTTAGGCAAGGGACTGTCTGTGAAAGCCAAAAGTCTGTTATATAATAAAGTAGGTTTTGCAAATGTGTATGCTAAAAAATTGACAAATTAGTTTGTGCAATTGAAATTAAATATGTATGAAAAGTTCAATTTCACAGAAAAGTTTTTTGTATGTGTTACTATAATTTTAGATTTATCCTGAATAGGTCAAGTAAATGCTTGGATTCACCAGTCACCTCGAGTAAACAAATGAACACGATTGGGGCATGGCTTAGTGCACATGGGAACATGGACTTGAGTTATAACTGCTTCAGCAAGTCACGCCCTGGCAGAGCTAACCCATCCATCTGAGATGGCGGAGGTGGAGGAGAACTGAAGCATCCTCAGAGCCAGAAGGGAGTGCAGGGAATCATTGTGGTGAACACAGAAGGCATTCCCATTAAGAGCACCATAGACAATCCCACCACTGCACAGTATGCCAACCTCATGCACAACTTCATCTTGAAGGCCCGGATCATCACACGTGAAGTTGACCCCCAGAATGACCTCACCTTCCTTCAAATCTGCTCCAAGAAAAATGAAATTATGGTCACACCTGATAAAGACTACTTCCTGATTGTGATTCAGAATCCAACTAAATAAGCTACTCACTTGACTCCATGCATCATTTCTTAAGTTAATGATAACAATAGTGTTAATCATGTCAACCAACAGGCAGGTGGAAATCGCCTTCGAGCCCATGTAGACCGATCCAGTGACCAGAGTGGTCTGCAGATCTGCTCCATCCCACCAAAGCATCCCTCTGCTGACCAGTTACCCTGAGTCCCCAGGAGGGCCCTCTTTCCTCAAGCTCAGGTTTCGGAACAAGAGCTTATGAGAGGCCCACACCCTGCTTTCTTCTGACCTTCCGTTCACTGTGTTGCCCTTGGAAAAGGCTGCTTTCCTTTAACTAGCAATAACTGAAACTTAAAAAAAGAAAGAAAGAAAGAAAGAAGTCATAGCCCTAACCAGTTTGGCTCAGTGGATAGAGCGTTGGCCTGCAGACTCAGGGGTCGCAGGTTCGATTCCGGTCAAGGGCATGTCCTTTGGTTGCGGACATGTGCAGGAGGCAGCTGATCGATGTTTCTCTCTCATCGATGTTTCTTACTCTCTATCCCTCTCCGTTTCTCTCTGTAAAAAATCAATAAAATATTTTTTTAAAAAAAGAAAGAAGTCATGCTCTGTGACCAGACTGATTGCCACTTGCGATGCGGTATGATCACGTGCTATCATTCACTGAGCATTGGTTATGAGTGGTGACTCTTGAATTCAAATATGTAGATTACAGTTAACAACAAGAAATAACCTGTTAATGTGATTATAAGAAAATCTTGGTTAAAAGCATTTAAAAATTAACAGGGTGTTAATTTTCACATATGAAATATTGACCAGAAATTTTGTATGTTAAATTGTGGTCCACAAAATCAAGGGTTTATTGTAGTAGTTTAAGCATTAACGTTTTTCTTTATTGATTGATTAAGGCTGTTCTTATTACCATAAACACAACTGGCAGAAAGACATGTATAACATAGTAAGGAGAAATGTAATGTCACTAATACTTCATTGGTATAGAGTCTAATTATCACAAACTTCAACTACTAACATCATTACTTCTATTGCATTTCCAAAAAAGCCAAACCAAGCATGAGCCCCAAACTTGTGAAATCACATGTTTTCTTTCTTTTCATCTTTTTGGCCACTTTTGAAATGTTTTCTCTGATATGTTTAGCTTTCAATGAGAGTGCTTGGAAATTCACTCAAGTCTGGCTTCGTAAGTGTTAGCTTCATAAGTAGTTCTTGGGGTTTCCTGCTGTTTTTAACCTGATATATCTGGAAACTTCCTCTCTTTACCCAAGAATGTGTTTCTCTCTTTCTCACTCACAGTAAGATACAAGGAAAAAAATAGCTTTGCTGAAAACAAAATTATTTTAGACAGAGGAAAGAATTCCCCAGAATTAAGCATATTCCCCAGAACTGTACATATTGAATATCAAACCAAATGTTTACCTGTTCACTGCCAAAGAAGCTGGAGATCTGTCAAAAAACAATAATGGAAATAGCTTTGACCCTCATTCAGTGGGAAACAGTCTGGGAAAATTTTGGGTTCCAGTAAGTGCTGAGGTTCTAAAACTATATTTAAATGTAGAAAATAGTTTTGTTCTGCTGAATCAGTACCCTAACCAGATTTTGTCAGGCCACACAAGAGCCTTTGTAGCTACCTTGGGAGTTTCTGCTGCCTGGTTCTCTCATCTATCCTGGTAAAGGGCTTGTGTGATTTCAGTGAGTCACCTGACATTTCTAGGCCTCAGTGTCTTCACCTCTGAAATCCTTTCTAACTCTGAATTTCTATGATTCTTCCATGGTCTCTTCCACGGAGACGCACATGATATACATCAGGAGGTTTCAGCTTACCCAGGGGCACTAATGTCCATCGACTCTTGAGACTCTAGGCCTCAAACTGTAGCTAGCCTTTTATACAAGATAATGGCTTCTGATGACACCTTAGGGATAAAGCCCAGTCACATCAAATACAAGTTAACAGGCTTGAAGTTCCATCAAGAAATGCATTCTCTCTTTCCAAGGGATTTGTAAATTAAAGTTACCTGTAAGGCAAAGTAAAGAGAAGCATTTCCTTTACCCAAGGGGTTCCAACCATGCCTGGGCAGCCGCAGAAACCCACTGGGTCAAGCAAAAAGGGGGGATAAGATTCTAGGATATTTTTATTTTATTTTTATTTGTATTTTAGGATTATTATTATTGTTTTTATTATACACTGCATTTTTTTAAAAAAATTTTGTTTTATTGCTTAAAGTATTACAAAGAGTATTATATATGTCTTCTTTTTTCCCCCCTTGACCTTCCCCCGGCCTCCCCTACCCCACAATGTCTTGTGTCCATTGGTTATGCTTATATGCATGCATACAAGTCCTTCAGTTGATCTCTTACCCTTCCTCCTCCCAACCTTCCCCGGCCTTCCTGCTGTAGTTTGACAGTCTGTTTGATGCTGCTCTGCCTCTATATCTATTTTTGTTCATCAGTTTATAATGGTCCTTATTATCCATAAATGAGTGAGATCATGTGGTATTTTTCTTTCATTGACTGGCTTATTTCACTTAACATAATGCTCTCCAGTTCCATCCATGCTGTTGCAAATGGTAAGAATTCCTCTTTTTTACAGCAGCATAGTATTCCATCGTGTAGATGTACCACAGTTTTCTAATCCATTCATCTGCTGATGGGCACTTAGGCTGTTTCCAAATCTTAGCTATGGTAAATTGTGCTGCTATGAACATAGGGATGCATATATCCTTTCTGATTGGTGTTTCTGGTTTCTTAGAATATATTCCTAGAAGTGGGATCACTGGGTCAAATGGGAGTTCCATTTTTAACTTTTTGAGGAAACTCCATACTTTCTTCCATAGTGGCTGCACCAGTCTGCATTCCCACCAGCAGTGCACAAGTGTTCCCTTTTCTCCGCATCCTCTCCAGTACTTTTAATTTGTTGATTTGTTGATGATCGCTATTCTGATAGGTGTGAGATGATACCTCATTGTTGTTTTGATTTGCATCTCTCGGTTGATTAGTGACTTTGAGCATGTTTTCATATGTCTCTTGGCTTTCTTTTCTTTTTTTTTTCTCTTGGCTTTCTGAATGTCCTCTTTTGAAAAGTGTCTATTTAGGTCCTTTGCCCATTTTTTGATTGGATTGTTTATCTTCCTTTTGTTAAGTTGTATGAGTTCCCTATAAATGTTGGAGATTAAACCCTTATTGGTGATAACATTGGCAAATATGTTCTCCCATGCAGTGGGCTTTCTTGTTGTTTTGTTGATGGTTTCTTTGGCTGTGCAGAAGCCTTTTATTTTGATGTAGTCCCATTTGTTTATTTTCCCTTTAGTTTCCAATGCCCTAGGAGCTGTATCGATGAAGAAATTGCTTCGGCATATGTCTGAGATTTTGTTGCCTTTGGATTCCTCTCAAAACTTCCTGGTACTGGCACAAGAACAGACATATAGATCAATGGAATAGAACAGAGAACCCAGAAATCGACCCGAACCAATATGCTCAATTAATATTTGACAAAGGAGGCGAGAACATACAATGGAGTCAAGATAGTCTCTTCAATACATGGTGCTGGGAAAATTGGACAAATACATGCAAAAAAATGAAACTAGATCACCAACTTACACCATACACAAAAATAAACTCAAAATGAATAAAGGAGTTAAATGTAAGATGGGAAACCACAAAAATACTAGAGGAATCCAAAGGCAACAAAATCTCAGACATAGGATATTTTTAGACGGTTTTCACAAACACAGGTCGGTGCACTCCCATCCACACAATAGGATCAATGAGCTCTCATCAGATTGCTCATTATCACTGAAATTTTAGAGTTTCCTGCTATTTATTACGGAAGAGCCATCTAGTCTATTAACTAATATATTACTTAAAAGCAAGTAAAGCCATCACATGATTTATTTCTACATGAGATATTTAGAATATTGTCTTTGATTTATAAGAAGGGAAGCCAACATGTATACAACTTTAGGACGTTACGAGATACAGACTAAACAGCAGATACAGAATCATGTGGTATCTCAAGTACCTCATCTGGGCAGCTGGGCTTCAGTGCCTTTCTGCTGTTGGACTAAAAAGTGAAAGCAAATTCCAGAAAAACATAACTCCCTTTTGAGTTCCAACTTTTTGAGTTGAATTTTCCACTATCAGGACTAACTCTTTTTAGTTGAAAGCACCAAAGCATCTGTTGTGTTCTCTGGAGCCTTTCAAGTTCTGGCATGGTTTTAATAGCATGACATATCATCAGATATGGTAAAGCAGCATAACTCTAAGGAGAGAATTCAGGGAAATCAATTTTGGCTTCCCTTTAAGTGTTTTGGAGGGCCCTCTGCCATCTCGGATGGCAGGTTATGGCTATTTATACTCCAGAGCAAGATGGCAAAACCTTATTCAGAAAGCCAAATGCTAAATAGCCAGAACATTAACTTTTATTCCTTTTGCCTTATCCACAGTGCAAAGAAAGACCAAATCATTCTGGATGGTGTACTGGGGAACAAGGCCCAGCAGGTTTTATCTCTACTCAGCCAAAGGCACCTCCCACTGCCAGCACTCCTACCTCCTCTTCAGCCCCACGTCTGATGTCTATGTCTGGACAAGGGTGAGGCTGACTGTGAGGGTGAGAAGGAATTGGAATGCAATGAAGGATATCAGCCCTGTGCTATTTCAGTGGGAGTTTTGGGATCACAGAGCACACATACCTCAACACATTAACTTGCACTTGAGCCTTACAACCCCTCGGTAAGACAGACTTGGTGCACACCCAACTTATAATTAAGAAAATGCAAGTTCAGTGAGATGAAGTAACCGATCACACATTACTAAATGTCAGGAATGGAAATCAAAACTCATTCTTTTGGCTCTAAATTCATCATGCTTCTTCTAGGCCTCATGACCACCAATTTCTTAAAGTCCCTTTCCTCCTCTCTAGTTCAATCACACTTTCCCATAGGCAGGAACGGTGTTCCAATGCAAAGGTGTCTGTATTCCTCCCTTTCGTAATGTATTAGCATAAAATGAACTTGTTCAAGAAATATGTATTGACCGCTTGTATTTGGCACTCAAGAAAAGCAAGCAAGCAAACAGATAAAAAATAATTCCTGCCCTTGCCCAGGCAGGTGTGGCTCAGTTGGCTGGCGTATCATCCCATATACCAAAAGGTCACGGGTTCGATTCCTTGTCAGGCTCATACCCAGGTTGCAGGTTTGATCCTGGTTGGGGCAGCGCAGGAGGCAGCTGATCATGTCTCTCTTCCTCTCACTTCCTTTCTCTAAAATCAATAAAAATCATGTCCTTGGGTGAAGATTAAAAAAAAAAATTCTCTGCCCTCATGAAGCTTACAGTGTGGTTCTCAACCTGTGGGTCGCGACCCTTTGGCAATCGAATGACCCTTTCACAGGGGTCGCCTAAGACCATCCTGCATATAAGATATTTACATTATGATTCATAACAGTAGCAACATTACAGTTATGAAGTAGCAATGAAAATAATTTTATGGTTGGGTCACAACGTGAGGAACTGTATTTAAAGGGCCAGAGGGTTGAGAACCACTGAAAGGAGGCAAATAATAAAATAAACAAGTAGAGTATATTGCATGGTAGATGGTGATAGGGTTTATGTGACTATCTGAAACACACACACACACACACACACACACACACACACACACACACACATTCCAGGCAGAGAGACAGAGAAAAGAGTCAGTGCATGTCTGTGTGTAGGTGAGATAGCAAGGAGGCTAGTGTGGTTGGCAGAGCAAGATCAGGAGAAAGAATATTTCTGAGAGTGTTAGGGAGTGCAATCACGTAGAGATTGAAAGCCCACATAAACACTTCAGCTTTAACTCTAAGATGGGAAGAACTTGGAAATTTTATGCAGAAGAATGACATTATTTGTCTTGAATTCTATTTTAAAACAGTATTAAAAATAGATTATAAGGGGGAGAAAGCAGAAGCAGGAGATTAATTAGAAAGCTATAGCAACTATCTAGGAGAAAAATAATGATGGTTTAGGCCAGGTGGTAGGATTGGGAGTAGGAGTTGGAGTCTGAGTGTATTGACAGAGCAAACAGGATATATTGACAAGTAGGATGTGAGATGAGTCCACAGGATGAGTAAACAGGACAGAGAAGGCATGGGCAGGAAGCCTGGGGAAAGTCAGCCTCATTTTTCATATCTGCAAAAATGGGCTTAAATACCTTCCCGACCTCACAAGGCTCAAATGAATATGATGTTTGCACAAGAGTTGGCTTGCTTAGAATCGAATAATAGCTCTGCATGACTTTGTGCAAGTTCATTAACCTGAGCAACTGTGGTGTGAAGACTGAGGTCAAATCTGGAATGTTTTGAGAAACAACATTACAGTTGTGAGAATTAATTTAGGAAGCTTTATTTTTAAAAAGTAAAATTTTTTTTCTGGTAAGTTAAGAATAACAATAGAGGAAAGTTGGTCCAAGAAAAACTATTTTAACCAAAGCCCAATGAACCCTAGTTGTAACATGGATTTCATGCTCTTTGAACCTGTGTTTATGAGATGTTATCTACTTGGTGATTAATACATTTTTACCTCTCCCTCCTTGGAAATCCTCACTTTCAGTTTTAATTTTATTTAAGCACAAAAGTTTTCTTTTTTCTTTTCTCTGTCTCTAAATAGGTTTACCACCAGTCTGGAATTTTTCTATTTTTTTTCTAATGAGACAATTACGTGATTGTGTTATTATTCTAAGTGACTCAAATAATTACACTTCCCCAGTCTGAATATGCAAAGCTTAAGCTGCTTCTTTCCAATTCAGAAAAAAAACACTTTAAGATAAGTAGGGAGGATGTGGTAAGCCCACCCCAGGAATGAGAGAACAGGAGCCAGAGGGCAAGACTGGCGCTCCACAAACATCTGGGGTCTGCCAGCTCTGAGTCATCCCTTCCGCCTCCTCTCTCCATTCTCTTTGACCCTCCCAAGTCCTGTCCATAAAAACCTACCTATTCTAAATTCAAACCTCTCAATATCCTGCAAGGCAACTGATAATGCATTTAATAAACCAATTTAAAATCCAGTTATTAGTGATTGAAGAAGGCTTAGTCCTATTACTTTCAGCAGTTTAAGAGGAACTCTCAGAAAGGCAATGGCTGGAATGTTTAGGCACTTCACAGACAGAGAGCTATTTAGTAAGGAGTTCTTCCTTTAAGAAAGACTCGAAATCTCATAAGGTGGTCTCCTTTGCCTATATTTTAAGTGAGCAGTGTTCAGTATTTTTTTTTTTGGTATATAAATGATTAGGTCTTTATTAAGCAGAATTAGAAACTGGGAGAGAGTGAGACCTGCCCAGTCTAAGCTGACCTGTGTAGAGGTCCTAGGGGAATAGTGAGGAGCTGGAGAAAGGGGTGCCTGATTGAGGAAGGCCCCCAAGGGTGGGAGGACTCAGGATCCTAAGAACAATCTTCAGGACTGTCCAGGGTGCTCCCTTTGTGTATGACCTGGCAGCTGTAGCTGTGGCTAGATTTCCACTTGTCGGATGTCAGGCTTAGGAAGCTGCTGGCTGTGTACTTGTTGCTCTGTTTCAAGGGCTTGGTGGTCTCCACATTCTGGTGACGGGGCTGCCATTTGCCTTCCAGGCCACCGGCACACTGCTGGGATGCAAGTCACCGATGGGAACACAGTGGCCAAGGTTGTAGACTTGGGCTGACCTAGGACCAGGAGCTGGGTCCTGCAGCCAAAGACACCACAGTGACTGAGGCTCTGACTAAAACCCACCAGGCCAGTACCTGAGGCCTGCCCCTCAGGGGCCAGTCTGGAACAAGAACTTACTGTCCCTCAGACTCTAAAGGCTTCTTCCTTCCCAGGTCTGGGTGGCCGTGGCCCCGCCCAGCAGCATCAGCGGCCAGCACTGCTTAGGGCCAGAGCTGTGATCCCCTGAGTCCTCATTTGGCCTGTCCTGGGCCTCATCTACCTTCAGGGTCAAAGGCACTTCTGGCCTGACCTTCAGCATAAACCCCCTGGAGAGTGTGGGTACTATTGGCAGGCACCCCCGGTCCTCACTGGCAGTGGCCATCCAAGTGTAGCCTGGTCTGAATAGTCCCATCCCCTGCCTGGGCCTTCTCTGGTGTCTGCCCAGTGCCTGGTCCTCTCCAGGGTTGTTATCCCTGGGGATATTCTTTAGTGTCATCTGCCAACTGTCCTGCTGTTTGAGATCCAGAACTCAACCATGTCCCACCACAAACTCTGCTGGCCCTGCCCCTGGGATGCTGGGTGGGGCACACCTGCTCCTGCCATCTTTCTCTGGTTCTGCAACAGTGCCTCTGGTCTATAGAGCATCTCCCTGGGGCCTGGAGGGGCTGTGGAGGGCAACTGAGTGCCTAGTGGACGAGGAATTGAGTTCCTTGGGGCTAGGCCAGGCCTTCTTTTCTGATCAGGCCCTCAGGCTGGGCCCCTGCACACTCTGCTCCTGCCAGTCAATCTCAGCCCCTCCTTGGCTGGTTTGGTCAAGCCTGGTAGGTTTGGTCAGCTCTTCACTCGGCTTCTCACCTAAGCAAGGGTCCTTCAGGGAGACATCTATACCCCTCCCTCAAGGAGTAATGCCAAGCTCATGAATGTTACCACCCAGGCCCAGGTTTCCTCTGGACCTCAGTTTCCTTATCCATGAAATGGGGAGTTTCCTTGCATCAGGGAGGGCCTGAGGATAATTGAGATCATGTGTCTGCTAAGCGCCAGCACATAGCAGGTGTTGAACAAATGCTGGTTCCCTGTCTACCTGCTCTTCCTTTGAGCTTTGGAACAACTCTTATTGTGTCGTTGAGCCAAGTGTCCCTGTTTTACGGGTGAGAAAACCAAGGCCCATAGAAGATGAATGTGAGATTCAAGGTGGTTTCAGGACGCAGGGTGCAGGGTGAGCTGGAATCTAAGAGTGAGCATGTTCCCTGCATTTCCAGCCCTTTGCCCACCTGGAAGGCTTGTGCTTTGCTACCAAGGGAGCCAAGGTTTGGGTTTTGTTGGGCAGCGGTGGGGCAACGGGTTGCACAGAAGCTTTGGGTTGAAGTCCACTTTGAAGCCCATATACATACGATGATGAGAGTGATGAGCAGTCTTCAGTATTGTGCCTGAGATCTACTCAGGAGGTCCATAAAGTCAGAAGTATGTCACAATCACACCAACACATTATTTGCCTTTTTCACTCTCATTCTCTCACAAGTGTGCGGTGGAGTTTCCCAGAAGCTACATGAAGTGTGATGTTGACATCACTCTGACGACTAATAGAATGTGGGCTTGTACATTTTTCTTTTTAAAATGTATGTTTTAATTTCAGATATGGCAAATATCAACAGACATAATTCACTTTACAAGAAAACTCTTTGGGGGTATTCAATAATGTCTGTAAGTGTGGAAAGGGGTCTTAAATATTTGAGAACTGCCGCTTTAAGTTATCCTGCCTGATCTGGCAGCTGAGATACCAGAAATATTACAAAACCAGGAACAAAGTGGTAATTCCTACTAAATTCAAAACTGTGTGAGGTTATCTGTTTGCAAAGGTTGGTATCTAAAAGCAAAACAGGAAGTACACATATAAGGATGTGCTCCAAACCTGACCAGGTCATGTCTAAAGGACACAGGCACCAACTTGAAAGAGCCTATTGACCAGATCAGGGACATCTGCCCACGGCATCTTTAAGGGGTGAGAGGTAGAGGGGAGCAGAAGGTTTCATACACAGAGGAAAAATACAATTAATTTATCATTAATGTCTACATTTTCCACAGTTCCCAAGACAATATCATAAACCAAATATTTAGAGTTCACACTTTTAATTCTTCAGCATATTATACAAATGTAAGAAATAACACAGAATTAAATAACATCTCAATAGCTTACTAAATATATAAATATCCAATTCAACATGAAAACAACTTAAGTTTTAGTTTCTAGGTCACTGGATAGAGACAAGAAAGCCAAAGATACTGAAAAAGTCACTAATTTGGCCTTATGATTATTAGAGAGTTCCGAAATGTTCCCACTAGTTAAAACAATATATTTAGAACAAAGGGAATTGTACACCCAGACATGCATCCACTGCTACTGTGAAAAGTGAACTCATAGGAAAAGAAGCTAGGAGAGACAAAGCATTTGAACTGGCCAACTGCTATTTAGGAAATCTAAATGCCTGGATTCATAATATATTTTCATTATACGTACTAGTCTGAATTCAGAATGCCTAAAATAGGGCTGGGTCATATTATGAGACAAATGGGCAAGGAGTGCATGCATTTTTTAAAATGTGAGCTGCTGTCTAAGACTAACAACGTTTATTCTGCTATAAAAATAGGCAAGTAAAGTTAAGCTTGCCATGTTGTTTCACAATAAATTCAGTCCAATTTTCATTGTGATGTCATAGAAATACATGAAGAATAGCAGTGAAACCAAGGGTTCTAGAGAGACCAGCTATTAGCAAAGCAGTAAGCAGGTAGTGGATTGGATACTAAGTGACAAGGAAACAGATTCATGGACCTACGAACAGCAAGAGAAGAAGAGATGGAACAGCCACAGAAAAGCAAAAGGTAATCTCAGAAAAGTTCTTTGGTCCTTAACCTTCCCAACTTCTTTGCTCTTGTTCATGTCTTTTCCCTTTGTTCATATCCCTCCTCCTGGAATGACATCAGTTTTTAGAGCAGAATGGCAAATCATCTGGTCCAACTCCTTAATTTTCTGGATGCCATGGTGGAAGTTCATTGAATAGTGATTAATATGGGGTTGCCACCAGTCTCAGCCAAAGACAGTCTCGAACTGTGGCTCCTCATGCTAAGTCCAGTATCCATTCAACAGCACAACACTGCATTGCTTTACAAAATCAATCCTACAACAGACCTGAGAGGTAAATGGACTTCCTCTTGTAATTCGCACAAGCACGGATTAGCTTAGATGGCAGTAGAAAGTCTTGAAATTCTTAGGCCTTTTACTTCCACCTCTTTTGCTCTCATAGGTCCCTGGAGAATGACCCTTTCACTCCTGCTTTCCTCCTGCATCAGATTCAAGTAGACCAGAGAATAATTTCCAGGGTTCTGCAGCTCTCCTAGGGCTCTGGATAAGAGAAAGATCAAGATATTAGCTTCGCACATTTATAATTTCTATCTTAATAGATTTTAAGAAAATAATCATAGAATTCTCCTTGTGCAGATTTAATCAGCAAAGATAAGGAATTAGACATTCTTGACCCAATATGATGTGAGGGGACTATGACTCTCTTTAAAAAGATCTATAGGTAATTCTAGGCAATAAAGGTTTGCAGAGTCACTTAAGACTAAAAGGAAAAGAACATATACAAGAATTCCAAGCAATTTAGGTATTTTATCCATAAGACCTTGAGCTTTGTTTCCTGTGGACATTAAATTGCTGCATGGACATTGAGTTAAGAATGGTCATTGAGTTAAGAAAGTAGATAAATGGAGATCCTTTAGGCCAGTGGCTGGCAAACTGCGGCTCGCAAGCCACGTGGGGCTCTTTGGCCCCTTGAGTGTGGCTCTTCCGCAAAATACCACGTAAGGGTGCACACGTACAGTGCGATTGAAACTTCGTGGCCCATGCGCAGCAGTCAGTATTTTGTGGAAGAGCCACACTCAAGGGGCCAAAGAGCCGCAGGTGGCTCGCGAGCCGCAGTTTGCCGACCACTGCTTTAGGCTATTGGCTTGCTAGCACAGAAACTGGGAGGACGTGGGCCTCCCTACAAAACATGTAGACAGTGAAGTAAAAGACCTGGAATTTTATCTTGGCACCATCACTCTGTATCTCTCAATCTTAAGTGTTTCTTACAAAATCCTGAAAAATTTCTGCATATCCGAACTTTGCTATTATTACCAATGTGAGCTGTCTGTGGCAAAAGACAAGAATGGCTCAGGCAAAAATGCCTAAGCTTAAGGGTCTGTTAGTCATAAGTTTGTGGCCAGATTATACCATGAAATTTGTATATGATGGGTGGCACCCATCAAGGGTAAAATTTTATAGAAAAAAAAAGTGGCTTTGAAATGCAAAATTTAAGCCAGGAATTCTGACCTAGGAGTTCAATCAAAGTTGCATAACACCTTTCTTATAAAAGCATTGCATTTTTTCTTCTTAGAACTATGAGGAAATTGGGGTAGGGATGAGGATTACCACTCATCCAGCCCTCATCTGGAAAGCATACAAACAATTATTTAGCAAAGCAAAGATTCTTATTTTTTTAAACAAATATTCTTTGTATTGCCTTTACAACATATCATCAATTTCACTATTACAAATTGTTTACTGGTCATCTCTGTTAGGTGACATAGTATTAAGCTTAAAATAGGAGAAAGGAACATAATCAATAGGAGAAATTAACTAACATTGCCATTTTTATCATTGCAAAGAGCCCACTTATATATTAGGTTATTGTATAGTGAAGTGAAATAAATCAAGGTAATTATGTAGAAAATGTGGGTAATATAAAAACACTTCTACATTAAATAGTTATATTCTTGAAAAAAGAGTGATGTTTGGAACATGCACTTCATATGTTTGTCTAAATTTTCTATTGTTTTCCAGTTTAGTCTTGACTCAATGAAACAAAACACAATTGCTAACTCAAAATTAGGTGATTGTCTATGATGATCTGCCTCAAAGTAATGTTTTTGTTTCTGAGAAGCATGTAATCATTTTGGATTGATTAATGAGAAATAAAAGATCATTCTCAGCCCCAATTTAACTTGATTGTAGTATATATAGAAGGGACAAAGATATGATCTAAACTTGATTTTAAAAGAAATAACTATTGTAGAATGGTGGAAATTTTCCCTGGGAAATTTTAATTTTTTCTCACTTTCTATTTCAGTAGCAAAGGACTTGATTCATAAAAGAAAAAAAGTTCTTTGAAAACCTATTAACCTATTATCTTATTGTCGCAGTCTCATGGGAAGTAACTGCAATGATCCCATCAGGAATGGAGCAAAGAGAAATTGCCTCTAACTCATCACACCTTCCTTCAGAATGCAGCCTTGCTGTTGAAAAAAAGAAAAATCAAAATCATACTCTCTGGCATCATACAGAACCACAAGAAAAGTAAAGAGTGTCTAACTTCTCCATAAAATAATAGCAGTTTTTACAGATTACCCCTCTGTCCAAAAACTATAAATTTGCTAATGCTGTTGTGAGTAATCAAGAAGTGATTTTAATCTAAAATAAACTTTATCTGACAAAGAGTTGAACCTTACTTCATATAATTTCCTTACCTACCAGATTTGTCTTCCTACTGATCAACTCCATGGAGATTATTTTTTGTCTACTTATCCTATATAATAAGAGTGTAGTATGCAAATTTTCCCCTCAACCGGGAGTTCATCCAGGAGTTCGACCAGTGGGCAGGGCTGGCCAGGGGAAGGGAGGGAGTACCCGGCCTGCAGCCGGCAGCTGCTAGGGACCCTACCAGTGCATGAGTTTCATATCCTGGGCCTCTAGTATTCAATAAGTTCAAGAACTAAAATCATTCCTGTCCTCCTCTCCACAAACTGAACACACACACGCATTAACACACACACACATACAAACATACTCAGTTCCCCCTGTTTTTCTGTTTACAGCACCCATTTTCAGGTCAAGGCACGAATCTTGATGACATTTTCCCTGCTCATCCGTAAGTTTTAAGTTTTAAGGAGATGATGGGGGGGGGGAGAGGAAAAATATAACTAAAAGTAAGAGGAAAGAAAGGTGGGAAGCAAATTGATACATTTATCACAGAATTTGTTACTTGAAGAAATAAAAATTGATTTTCTTTCCCTTCTTCCAACTTTGTGCAACTTAAATTTTGATCTTGAACCAGTATTTCCTTAGCCTTGAATGTTTAAGTCTCAAGCATAATCAATACTTAGTGGTTTGATTAGCTATTTAAATTTATGGGATCAAGTGATTTGGCTGCTAAAATTTTTGAAATCAAACAAAAATTCCAATCATTTAAAATATGCCACTGAACATGCAGTGAAATTAACCAAATTGTCCCTTATATCACGAAGACATTGTCAGTAAATGGCCATCCTAGTTCTTACAAGATTCAATACAGGTTCAGTTGTTTATAGTAGTCCATTTTATTCATGATTTTGCTTTCCACAGTTTCAGTTACCTGCAGTCAACTGCGGTCTAAAATATAACATAGAAAATTGCAGAAATAAACAATTCATAAGTTTTTAAATGAAATTTTTTGGTGACATTGGTTAATAAAATCATATAGGTTTCGAGTGTACAATTCTATATCATCTGTGTATTGCACTGTGTGTACACTACCCAAAGTCAAATTTCCTCCCATCACCATATATTTGACCGCCCCCTTACCCTTTACTACCTAAACTTTGCACCATTTCGAGTAGTGTAATGAAATCTTGCACAGTCCTACTCCATCCTGGATATGAATTGTCCCTTTGGCCACCATATTCACACTGTATGTACTTCCTGCCCATTAGTCACTGAGTAGCCATCTAGGTTATCTGGATCAACTGCAGCAGCAGGTATCTGTTGTGCTTGTGTTCAAGTAACCCTTAATTTATTTAACAATGTCACACCACATAACTTTATTACATTTTATTTTTAGATATTGTTGTCAGTTTCTTACTGTGCCTAACTTATAAAGTAAACTTTGTCATAGGTAAGTATGTATAGGAAAAAACGTAGAACTTCCAGAATTCGGTACTATGAGTGGTTTCTGGCATCCACTGGAGGTCTTGGACTGTATCCTCCTTAGATTAGGGGGAACTACTGTATTTCATACGTGAGAAAAAACCTGGGTACAGAGATAAGCTAGCTCTTACGTTTCAGGAACTGGATAAGGCAGTGAACAATTATATTTCCCAGGAAATCCAAGACTTAGTTAAATGAACAGAGGACAATTCTTTTGCAAATGCCCCTTACTGGTGGAATTCACCTTGAGCTTGAATAGACTGTATTATGATTCTTGCCCAAAAGGGACTTTTAGGAATAAACGTGAACACTTTATACTTTCCTGCTTAAACTTTCCAAAAGAATACAGCAGTAATAGCAAGCACAGAGAAAACAAGTGCAACATAGTGCCTTTCGAGTCAGGACTCTGGGGCACCGTGAGTGAGAGAACATTCTGGCAAACGTAAGGGGCCCAGGGAGGCCTAAGCCTGCGTTTAACTAGCTGTGTGACCTCAGGGAAGAAAATCAACTTTCCTTTCCTGGGCTTCAGCTCCTAACTGGAAAAGTAAAATGTTTGGATGAAGTAGGATCAGCTTTCTGCTTCTGACATTCTGCAAACTGCTAACGAGGTCTATGGGCTTGCTGATCTGCAATCTCCTTTCTCTGACAGAATAGATACCTTGATCTACTTCTGTGAAGGGGTAATTGACACAAGATTTGTTACTTTTCTTATAAAACCACAAGAATTTATCTGGTATTTATAAAAAGTCTTATGCAAAATTAAGTGTTCAAAAAACCTAGAACATGAGATATTAGTCTATGAGACATAAAATGAAAAGAAAAAAAATAAAGGTTGCATTTGAGTGAGGTTTTTAACAGACATTCCAAAATAAGCTAACATATTTTTCCTTCTCTTTCAGTCATCTGATATGGAGAAAACTCCCTTATCACCCCTTCACCCTAGGAAATTCCCACCACATTCAATATAAAAAAAGTAGCTTTGCATGAGCGTTAATAAACTATGACTGTCTTCAGAAACCAAAGAAATTTAATTCTCTCTCTCTCTAGCTGACTCCTCTTGTTCCACGGCATCTCTAGTTTTATAATGTCTCACGATGTTTTAGACTCAGTGCTTATGAGGTTCTGAATTTACAATAAGAAAAGGGAAATTTTAAAAAGTCAGTTTGAAAATCTACCCTTCTATCCATTCATGTATTCATTCACTATTTTAATGAACGGTTATTGAGCCCCCTGGTATTCATAAGACACTGGTTGGGAATAGTCTATTACGGGCAGAATGACATGACATAGTTATAAGTATGGATCACCTATATGCTGCGTATAATGTTGGAGACGTAGTGAGAGTATAACACAGAAATTACTACTTAATTATTGACCATTTCGGACAATTTCACAGTCTCTTAAATGGAATAGCGGGCCTGTCGAATACTGTAAAAAGAGAAGAGATTGTTCTTCTCACTAATGGATAGAAAGAACATAGCATGGGTGTCCAGCTTTTTTCTCTGGTTCTGTCATCAGATGATTTCATAGTCATCAGATAAACATTTTCCATTCTCCTCTCCTCAGCCCTTCCTCTCAACTTACCAAACAAGTAGCCTTTATATAATCTCAGCCAATCAAAAGCAGAAACATCCAGTTTAATGTCCAATTGCAAGAAAATGATGCTGTAGGGTTATGTTAAAATACCACTAACATTCATGTATTTTGGAAACAACAAACAAAACACACTGCTACCATCTCCTTATTTACCTCTTCATGGGACCCCAAGTTATCATTCAGAAATCATTTGTTTCCTTCTTTCTACTTTCTGTGATAACTCACCTCTGTCTTGGGTCCGGTGACGCTTCCAGTATAGTAAGATTGAGATTAAGATCAGAAGAATTACCAGGGAAACAATACTTAAGAGCAGTGGAACTGAAAACCAAAAGCCTATAGACATTGAAGGGAAAAAAAGGAAAAACAGTTATAAGAGGAAGCTGTTGAGGAAAAAAGGATAAAACAATAATTGTGATGAACTGTTACCAGAGGTAAGCTTTCAATGAAAATTATTCTTAAATATAGACATGTTGTTTTTATATTTATGACATATTATTTTTAAAACATTTAGATAATAATAATAGCTAACATGTTTTATGTAGTTGCCATATAATAAGAGCTTTTAATGTATTATCTCATTTAATCCTCAAAACTGACTGAGTTAGGCATTATAATTAGCTAATATTAAAAAACTGAGGCTGAGAGAAGTTAGGTAAACCCAAGTCAGCATAGTAAGTGGTACAAACAAGGCCTGTTCAGAGGTCTGTTTGCCTCCAAAGCACATATTCTTTGTCATACTTCCCATTACAGTAATATATTTATTGAGAGAAATATAAAGGGAAAATCATTATAAATGATATGTGAGTTTTGGTATTCTTGGAAAAGAAGATATGTTTCTTTTCGGATTCTTGTTTTGCAGGAAAATTTACCCTTTGCCTTAGCTGAGTCTGAGGTTCATTTAAAAAATGTCCAAATCTGCCCTAACTGGTTTGGCTCAGTGGATAGAGCATCGGCCTGCGGACTGAAGGATTCCAGTCAAGGGCATGTACCTTGGTTGCGGGCACATCCCCAGTAGGGGATGTGCAGGAGGCAGTTGATCAATGTTTCTAACTCTATATCCCTCTACCTTCCTCTCTGTAAAAAATCAATAAAATATATTTTTTAAAAATGTCCAAATCTGACATCATAGACCTTTCGATGAAATTGACCTAGGTGTTGACATATTGCTAAGTCTATTTTTTCAAAGACTCCAGAAATGTCTACAGGAGATTTTCCTTAGAGGCCAGGGCACCAATGAGGCAAATTTGGGGAAGCCTTTTCAGGTTTTATTGTTTAAAATGCCCCCTGCACCCCTCATCCCCCAACAAAAAGCAGCAGTATTTTTCTAGAAGGTTTATTACCAAGTGCCTCATCCAAGTTAGTGATTCCAAACTACAGAGAAAGAGAACAGTGGCTGTTATCACTCCTCTCTTTATTCTCTCTCCCATAACCCTTACCTCTTGTATCCACGAGGCCTGGGGGTAGCAGCTTAGATAGAAACATAAGAGAGCAAAAGGGGTCTTGAACAGGAGGAAGTTTGTTTAAAGAAGGTGAGGCAAACACCTCATCAGTCCCTTTCCCACAGTACAGATTCTGCAAAGGTTTCAGCAAAGATGTCTTCTTCCAGGAAATCTTTCTAATCTTCCCAGATTGAGCTGACACCCCCCCTTCCCACCTGCAATCCTCCCATGGTGCACCGTAGTTTTCTTATGGAAGCATTTAACATGCAGTTTTACAACTGCTCAGCCACTTTGGTGTTTCCTAGTAGACTAGACGCTCTCTGAGTCTTGCTCACTGTCAAATAGCCTGGCACACAACGGACAGTTAATGCTAGTGTGGAAGAATAAATGAATGAACGGATCTCAGCATTTGGTACGTGGGCACAGTGCCACATTCACCAAAGTAACATTGGCTTGATTGGCTCCCTCAACTCTGTTTTCCTTTCCCTACTTAACCCATTCTCTCCTCTATTAGCTCTTTTGTTAAGAGGCCAGGAGGTTCCGCAGAGCAATCACCACCTTCCAGGTGTGTGCACAAGTGTGACCACAGCCATCTTTGCCCACCTTCTCTTACCTTTGTTCACAGGTTGACTGAAGTCTTGCACAGTCCCCAGGTGCAGCACCTGGCAGATCACCTCCTTCCCCACCTGGTTCTTGGGGTCTTTGATGTGGAGGACGCTGATGACAGACGTGGTCCCATTGGAGTGTGTGATAATCTCAGTACTGTTGTCCATTCCTGACCCAGCGACCTTCCAGGAGATTGCAGGGGCTGGGCGGGCATTGGCAGAGCAAGTGACATTTAGGTGGTCTTCGGATAATTTATAGTGAAGGAATACTTTGGGCTGCACTGGGACAAAAAAGTAAAAGAATGGTCTGCCATCAGTTAAGCACCTGTTCTGAGTTTCACACTCTCCTCAGAAAGATGACAGGATGATTTTTACAATAAGACAGTTGGGGCTAGAAAGATAAGGCAGCACACCCAACCCCTGCTGAGGCCTTCTCGGTTCTACCTGTGTCCAACTCTCTGACCTGAAGGATGGGGACCAGCCTGGTACAACCCTGTGACAAGAAAAATCATTTCTCTACTTTGTCTCTATGTGAACTAGCTGGATGGACAGAGGATATCTTCTCTCTCGAGTAGTACAGAGCCTCACGTTTCTGTTCTCCTTTGTCATGGGCAATGCAGCATCTCTGCCTTTCCCTCGGTATCACTCACAAACGAGCACCAATGACCATCAATGAGCACCGCTGTACAAGTGGCCTGCATGTCTCAGAAGCACAGGGCAGTTTCAGAGCACAGAGCCTGGAGAGGGACTGCTGCTTAGTGATAGCAGTTTTCTGTTTGGAGCTGAACCAGTAAATGAGTTGCATGGAAGAAACCAGGAAAGTCCCTTTTGGGAATATCTATACAAAATAAAAATTATGAATTCATAGCCAATAACCAGAAAATCACAGAATGACAGTTGAGGGAACTTGGAGATCACCTTATAGAGTTAAAAAAATTACTAGCTTATGAAAAAAGGACGTTATTTTTAGGCCAGCTTTACACTGTTCCCTTTTTAAAAGTCCCTTGACTGATGAGTACATTTTTGTTGGAATACAGTTTATCTCTGCTGAACAAATGCAGACATGTCTTTCTGTGGTTGGCTTTGTAGCCTACAAGATAATTAGAGGGCAATGCTAAATTAAAACTTGGTCTGTACTTAGAGGTTCAAGAGATGGGTGGGTAGCAGCGGGCTGAAGGAAATAGGGCTAGAGAACTGTGGCTCTGTCCAAAGAATGCCTAATTACTAACCTTTTTGAGCACTGGAAAAGAATAATAAAAGTGAAGGCAGATGGTTATAGTTGATGTCACCAGACTGGTGCAGGGCTCTCTGGCATATAAAATAATGATAGATAAAAGCTAAGTGTAGCTGGAAAAGGTCAGTATAGAAAAGAACAATATTACTAGCTAGAAGACTCAACAGATAGGTTTTCAGACAAAAATAATATAAAAGGCTATGAGCAAAGGAGGGGGAATAGCAGAAAAAGAGAAAGATGAGCAAAGAAGAAAGAGAACAAAAAGGAACAGAAATAAGAAACATATGACACAAGAAGGAAAAAGAGGAAAGATGAGGTAAGAAGAAGGGAGGGAGGGAAGGAAGGAGGGAGGGAGGGAGAAAGAGAGGGAAGAAGGAAGGAAGGAAGGAAGGAAGGAAGGAAGGAAGGAAGGAAGGAAGGAAGGAAGGAAGGAAGGAAAGAGAGAGGGAGGAATGAAGGGAAGGAGGGAGGTAAGATGAGGTAAGAAGAAGGGAGGGAGTAAAAAGGAAGGAAAGGTGGAAGGAGGACTGCAAACGGGGGAGAGAGAGAGAGAGAGAGAGAGAGAGAGAGAGAGAGACTGGGGGAGACAGAGAGAATGAAAGTAGAAATGAAGAACAAAGCCTGACATAAGATCCTGCAGAGACGATTTATTTTAGCCAAATAAGTGAAAGAAAGTTGTACTTGGTTTTATCATACTTCCCTTGCATTATCTTCTGAGCCCTTCTTACCCTATGTTCAATATTTCTGGTGTGCTCAAACTCTCATATTAACATTCCTAATAGCCCTCAGTTTGTCTTTTCCCTCCTAAAAGCACCACTAAGCGTGCCATGCTCCAAAATTCCCCCTCATTTCTACTTCTCAATTCTTGATTTCAGCTATGTGTTAGTTAATAGGAAAGGAATGTTATCAAACTAAGCCTTGGATTGGTTTTTCCTCTTGGAAAAATGACAGGTCTAATGTCAATGCCAGGTCTGCACCCTATCACTGTGTATGTGGAACTGGTTGTCTTTACCTGGTCCTTCATTTGCTCCTGCTGACCACAGGACTCCTCGGATCAAAGATAACACCAGGCAGAGATTCAGTGTGAGCTCATGAACTGTCCAATAACCACAGCCACAGTTACAGCAGACATGAAAGTGTCTTCTAACAAACCTTTCTGGGGGTAGGACCCTGAAAAACTAGGTGCCACCATGTTCTAAACATTCTTGAAAATAGCATTTCTAGTCAGAGGCAATGTATTCTCAGAGATTCTCACCAAAGAGGGTGAGGCAGGCTATTCCTGACATCTTCCCGGAACCGAAGGTATTGAAGAGACACTTGTAACACCCTTCATCGTCCAGAGTGGTATTCCAGAAGGTGATGGTTGTGTTCTGAAGTCCCAGCTCAGTTATGTTCATCTTATCCTTATAGGCGGGTTGGACCACGACCCCATGCTCCTTGCTGAAAGTGACCATGTTTTCTGGGCTTGAAGCCTTCATTTTCTGCCATGTCACAATAACGACTTCCTGGGGAGTTTCCAGGAAGCATCGTAAAGAAGCAGGTGTGTTCAGCGGCTGTTTTTCATCTTGGGTCACCACTTTTATCATGGAATCATAAAAAAAATTAACGCACACATAAATACACATTTTTCTGATTAAAAACAATGCATGTTCAAAGTCAAATATAGAAAAGAAAAAGTCAAAGAAGAAAACATTTACCTACATCTCTAATGTTGCTAGGGAAATATAAGTTCAAATATGCTTTTTCCATCTTTAGAAGTAGCAGAGTAGAAAAATAAGAAGGAAAATTCTCAGTAACAAGAAATAGTGTGAAGAATCCCATCCCTATATGCTGGAAATTAGGTGGAATCAGGTTGAAGGTGGGAACTGTCAGATAGGAGAGAAACATTACCAAGTGGGTTTATGCCCAGAGAGGTGGAAGCCAGGAGCAAGAAGAGCAAATGGACAATAGGCAGAGTGATTAGTTTAAATAAAGAAAATGTAACATCCCTATACATTCCACACACACACACCCAACAAAGGAAGGAGCAGCAATAGTGGTGTCTGCGTCTAGGAGGCAGTAGTGAATAGAGCAGTGTAAGTTAGAGAGATATACAGGATGCTGTTCCAGGAGGCTGATAGTGGAGAGAACTTTGACACCAAATGGCAATCTACACATTCCCCCATTTTTACTGAATGCAGTATAGAATATAAGGCATGGCAATAATTTTCCTCCCTCCAATGCTGGGTCCTCTTACTGATATGATCAATTATTCAGTGGGAAATATCAATGTAATGACAAATAGCCAAACATTTGAGAAAGCTAATACAAGGAAAGAGGAATAATAAACTTTACAAATTCAAGAATTTATACCAAATGAAGGAAGATCTCATAAATCAATAAACTCTCGAACAAGAATAAATGAGATATCTGAATTGTAAGTAGTAAAAATTAGAGATGTAGAGAATGAGAAATACAAAGTCTTAACAGATTGGCTGACTTAGCAGAATGGATATCACTGAAGAGTAAATGAGCAGGTGGAAAGACCAGGTCATGGAATTCTTCCAGAATGTAGCACAAAGGAAGAAAGATATGAAAGAAATTAAATAAAAATTCAAAGACCTGAAATGTTTCAACATCAGTTCAATAAGACTTTTAAAAAAAGAGAAAAGAGAAATTGGAAGTCAAAAACACAAATGTATTTTAAAACAATAAAAGAAACAATCTAAAATAAGATACCTTAATCATAAACCTCTATGCACCTAAAAAATAATCCAAAAATACATAAAAAGCTAATAGAACTATATTTTTTATGAATCCATAATCATATTGGGATAGTTTCTATAGTTTTCTCAGAATTTTCCCTTCCATATATTAAAAACAAAATAAATCAAAAAAGTCAAATATAAAAATATAGAAAATTTAAAAAGCAAATATTTATATATGTTATATATCTACACTAATAAAAGAGAAAGATGCAAATTAACCATACCTTTGTGACACCCACCAGCCAATCAGGAGTGAGTATGCAAATTAACCCAACAAAGATGGTGGGTTAATTTGCATACACAGGCGCCAATCAGTGGGGGGTGGGGTGGGAATGCTTGCGTGATGACACAGGCATTCTGCACCACCCCAGCCACTCTGGGCTTATAGGCAGCGCAGGAAGGCAGAAAGGCAGCTCCAGGGTCGGAACTAAGGCAGAAAGGCGGCACCGGCCCAAGCGAAGGTGGAAAGGTGGCTCCAACTTGAGTGTAGGCGGTGCTGGCAGCCAGGGGAAGGAAGGCCTATTCTTGCATGACTCTTTGTGCATCAGGCCTCTAATATATATATATGAATTTACAACCTTTTACCCAAAAGAGAATACCCAATATTTTCTAAAACACATGAAACATTTCCCAAAATTGAACTTGAAATGGGATTCAAAAATTATGCTATCCAATGACCTGAACATTGAGCCCAATGCAATAAAATTAGAAGCTTTCAAGCTTCTTTTAACTAATTACACCAAAAATAAGAGCAAGAATTATAAATTACTATGAATGACATTGGGAATATAATATATTAAAATCTGTAGAAACTGAGAAAGCAGTTCTCAGAGAGAAATATTTAATCCTAACTTCATTTATTAGGAGACAAGAGAGATTGGAAAATGAAAACACACACAAATCTAAGCGTCCCCACCCCCGAACCAGAAAAAAAGGTAAAAGGAGTGAATTAGTAAAGATAAAAGCACAAATTAATGAAATAGTACACAAAATGTGGACTTAATTAAAAACACCATAATCTATTGTTTCAAGACTAACAAAATGTTAACTAGTATAATTAGAATAAAAGAAGTCAGCACAAGCAAACAATATTCTCTCAACAACATCAGGCAGAAAAAGATGGTCATAGCAACGAATACAATTTGGAACCCATGAGTGTTGTATGAATCCAGTTTTAGTGAGGTGTGCTCTTGGTAGGTGTGGAAATTTCTGAGGACAATACCTCTTGTTGGGATTCTGCAAATCAGAGATTTGAAGAAATTGCTGCTTTTAGAATGGAGAGGAGAAAGGGATCAAAGCTAGAGTTTTAACTTCCTGGGTGATTTTTCTCTTTCACTATGAAGAAACCATTTATTGGAAAGTTTGCAATTCTTTACTGCTTATATAGAATTCCATTTAGATCCCCCAGTCAGTAGGTAAATCCTGTGGTGCAGGTGATGCGAAGTCTGCCCTTCCTTCACCTAAGAAGGCTGATGAGTGCACCGTCACACAGAAGGTGATAAAGGCCAGCAGCAAAGCGAGGGCTGGCCTCCAATGGAACAGAGGAGAAAGGTCTGGCACAACTAGGAAATGCAGCAGATACATCAACAGCACAGGCATATGCTTTGTATAATAGACTATGTGAACCTATGTAACTTGTATATTTCAGTATTTTCTAGATTTTTCTATAAAAGAGGGGCACACCCAGTTTTAAGGCTTACTATCAGATTACCTTTCCAAAAGGTTGTATTCATTCATATTCCCCAAGCATTCCCATATCTTTACACACATAGGTAATTATTGTTTTAAAAGTTATTTGAGTTGATATGTAAGAAATATCTTAATTTAGAATTTTTTTCATGCCTGGTTCTATTTACAGAAACAATGTCTAAATAGCAGTTTTCTTCCACTTCAAAAACAAAAATACTTTGCTAAGCAGAAAGAACTGCTCCCACTCCTTCAATCAAATTATACGTTTATAATTCATGCAGGCAAATGAACCAGCACAGCAGAAACGACAATCTCCTGGACTCCATGCAGGGGAATGGAGTATCTTTACCTTGTGCCCTGCATAGCATCACTGCGGCCAAGAACCAAATCAGTCTGTAGGTAGACAGATGACAGAAGGACCTCTCGAACACCTGAAGACATAGAGCAAAGTACAAAAATAGGCATTTGGATGTGGACAAAGCTAAGGAAGCTTCCATTTCATGGCTACCTCAGGGAATGTTGCAGCTAAAGTTTTTTACCACCAGAGAACTTTGGTTTTGAGAAAGCAGAACCAGAGACAATAAATGAAAGAAATAACAGTGTGCTCAGGATATGGGAAGGGGAAAGCAACAGTGTGGCTCCTTCAGTATGGCAACCCCTAGCAATTTGAGGCCTTGTTCCTAAAGCCACCATGGTCAAGAGCAAAATCTCAAAAGGCATAGGATCTCTGGGGAAAACAAAGGGCCATAAATACAACGAAAACAGAGACTACAAATGTCTAAGACTACCCACTTCCAAAATAATCCACATCTGCTAATATTATAAATGTAATTCAGGGGAACCTCTTGTCAGAAACAAGTGACTGCCTTGAAGTTACCTGAGGCAGATTTTCCTGCAAATTCTAAAAATTTTATATGAATTATAACTTTTAAAAACCAGTAATGGCTTTATTTTTCTTTATTGCTTTGTTTTCATGTGTCTAGGCATAAATCTTTGGCCGTTTTACAAATCATGTTGCTATTTCAGGGAATGTCATTCTGGGTATCATTTTGCTATGAAATGTGGGTAGAATGTAGATAGATTAATTTCTCTGTGAAGTAGCTCGAAGAATCTGTTCACTAGGTCTACATGAATGTGTTCATTATAAGGGATATAGACAAGAAATGTAACTTTTCCTTACATTTTTTCTGTATTTCTAGATTTTTCTATTAATTAAAAGTGTGTAAGAAATATGCATTTCCTGTATTTCTTTTAACTGAACTTCATCCCAATTAGAATTAGATACTTAGTTTTGATGTCGCATTATCTTTGTCAGTTCATATCCTGCAAACCCAACACTTCACAATTGTCCCAGTGTCTGGCATTGCATCTATATTCCTGGGGGCTTACATAAAGCCCACCCTTGGGACAGGACTACTAATTCTTGGTAACAAACATCTATCCATGCTGGCATTCCCTAAGGCTGCTGTGTTCCCTTCAAGTTACCAGGGTATTCAATCTATGCAATTAAATTTTGTGCTCACAAGGTGTTCTCTCTTATTCTTTCACGTATTCTCCTGATTCCGTGCTCCTGGATTTTTCCTGTGCTGGGCAAAGGGAAATTCTACAAGGCTCTCTGCCTAGACTCCCATGTCTCTATCCACCTCTGTTTTACTGTTTCCTTTCTATGTTGGGTAGGCAAGTCTCTCTCACAGTCCCCCACCTCTGCTCCCCTCCCCCCAGGAAAACAAAGCACAGGTGTTCTGTTCTTAGACGTTAACATTTAACTGTAAGTTTTATTTACCGCCCTCCTGAATTCCCCAATCCTGGGGGGTAGACACAGAGTCTCCTTTTCATGACACAAACTGGTGTCTGAACCTAGACATTAGTCGGTCCCTCTTTGCTCTCCCAGAATAAAATATGCATATTTTCTCTAGGCCCAGAAAAGCTGGTTCCTCCATCACCCTCTATTCTTCCCATTAACTTTCTCTGGAATAAATATGTTCTTGGTCTTTTAGCAGTTAAGTTTTTTTGAAACTCAAATGCTCATGTTCTTGCTATTTTAAAACTTTGGTCTCTGAAACTAAAAAGAGTTCTTTGACATTTCAATTTCACACCATTTTTTTAAAAAGCATGATGACTCTCTCATGTGGAAATCCAAGTTTTAGTAAAGGCTATGGTGAGAAATGCAGAATTAATCCACTCTCATAGTGAAAACCTGGGTTTTAAGACCAGGGAGAAAGTAGACACACACCAAAACACAAGATGTGTGAAGTGGGAGCCAGAAATGTTTAAGAAACAAAGGCACAATGATTGGGGCAAGGGGAATTAGAAGGAAAGCCTAGCTATTAAATATATACATATTTACTCTGGCTGACTTGAATTGGGGCTAGCAGAAATACTAGATGTCTGAGCTATGACCAATGCTTTTACCTCTGTTGCATATAACAGTAAAAAGATTAAATGGACACAGACAACAGGGGGGTAAGGACACATATGTAATACCTTAATCAATAAATAAAAAATTAAAATAGATCAAATTTAAAAAAAGATTAAATGAAGTAGTATACGTAAAGCTCCTAGAATAGTGACTGACACAAATAATCACTAAATAAATGTTGATGTTGGGGTTTTGGTCAAGATGGCAGAGTAGGAGGATGCTGTACTTGCCTCCTCTCATGATCACACCAAAATTACAACTAAGCAATAGAACAATAAACCTGGAGAAACATCTAAAGACTTGCTGAATAGAAACCCTATAACTAAGGATACAAAGAAGAAGCCATGCCAAAAATGGTAGGGGGAGAGGAGGGGCAGAGATACAAAATGTGCTGGTTCTGTACCCATGAATCCAGAGGGATATCTCAGCTACAGAGATTGTCCCTGAGGCACAAAGAGTCTCAGCCCCATGATGGGCTCCCCAGCTCAAAACACCACATGGTTGTGAAAATCAACAGAGATTCCCTCCATCTGGGTGAGATGAAAGGCTGCTAGAAACCCAGGTGTCCTCTTATAGGGCCTGCAGGTACTCACCCTGGGCTTCCACACTGGGAGAATGGCTGGGGTGGGCAGGGGGAGTTCCAGAGGCATACACAGAGAAATGAGGGCTGGAGGGATACCAACCATTGCCTCTCCCCACACAGTCAAACTTGATTCTGTGTTGGCCTGGTGAACTCCATTAGCTCTACCCTGAGACCTCACCCCACTGCATAGGTCTTCAGGCCCTAGACCAGTGATGGCAAACCTATGACACGTGTGTCAGAGGTGACACACGAACTCATTTTTTTCTTTGTTAAATGGCATTTAAATATATAAAATAAATATCAAAAATATAAGTCTTTGTTTTACTATGGTTGCAAATATCAAAAAATTTCTATATATGACACGGCACCAGAGTTAAGTTAGGGTTTTTCAAAATGCTGACACACCGAGCTCAAAAGGTTCGCCATCACTGCCCTAGACGATGGTGGCTTTTGCTGAATAGCCTCAGGCTCAGCACAGGCACCAAATAGGAAACTGTATTAACCTGGTGAACACCACTCACACCACCCTGGTGACTCTCTGAGACCCTGCTTCAGCAATTTGCTAAGGTTCTTTCAGCAGCTGAACTTTAGGGCAAATGGTAGGTGGTAGTATATCTTAGCCTGCCTTGGCCTTCTGCTAACCTGACTTCTGACTCGGTATTGGTAGAAACCTTAGTTCACAGCATGGCTTCTCCTACATGCATCCAGGTCCTGCACAGACAGCCACCTATTTAAAGAAATAATGACTGGAAATTTTCCTAGCCTGGTGAAAGCAATAGATATACAAATCCAGGAAACGCAAAAAGTCCCAAACAAGATGACCCCAAAGAGACCCACATCAAGATTATTATAATTAAAATGGCAAATGTTAAAGACAAAGACAGAACCTTAAAAGTAGTAAGAGAAAGACAATTCGTTACCTACAAGTAAACTTCCATAAAATTTTCAGCTGATTTCTCAACAGAAACTTTTCAGGACAGAAGGGATTGGCATGAAATATTCAAGGTAAAGAAAAGTAAGGACCTACTGCTGGAGGCTAAGACCAACAAGTAGTTAACATATAAATGCGAGAAGTCCGTCAGAAAGCTGATGGACTTTGATATTCAACAAGGGCTGGGAATCAGCATTGTATTACCCTGCTGCTGGCTGAATGGCTAAAGGCAATCCCCTAACTTAATAATCCTTTATTGTTTACCAAACCTTACCATTGATGTCTGTTTGCTTTGCTAAAGTGCAAATGTGTATTCTAGTAAATAAAAAGTTATGAGTCTGGACATTCGGGGAGCCACTCCACTAGAGAGTAGGTCTCCGCCAGCTTCTCCTATGCCTTCTAAATTTATATTTTTTGCCTACTATATTTATTTGTGTGTGGCCCCTTCTCCAGATCCTGAATCCTTGCTGCAAAAGGTTGCGGCAACCTACAACCAAGACTACTCTAACCAGCAAAGCTAGCATTTAAAATTGAAGGAGAAATAAAGAGCTTCCCAGACAAGAAAAAGCTAAAGGAGTTTATTACCAACACACCAGTATTACAGGACTTATTAAGAAGAACAAAGAAAAGAAACAGAAAAGGAACATAGTTATAAAGCATAAAATGGCAACAAATATACAACTATTAATAATACTTTAAATGTAAATGGATTAAGTGCTCCAATAAAAAACATAGGTAACTAAATAGATAACAAAATGAGACCCATACATATGCTGTAATCAAGAGACCCACCTCAGAATGAAAGACACACACAGACAAAAAGGGTTGGGGGGAAAAATATTTCATACAAATAGAGAGAAAAAAACCTGGGGTACCAATCATTAGATCAGATATAAAATAGACTTTGAAACAAAGGCTATAATAAGAGACAAATGAAGAGATTAAATAATGATATAGGGAGCCATCAAATAAGAGGATATAACCCTTGTAAACATTTATGCACCCAACATAGGAGCACCTAAATATATAAAGCAGATACTGACAGACATAAAGGGAGAGAGCAGCAGTAATTCAGTCATAGCAGCAGAATTCAATACCCCATTGACATCAATGGATGGATCTTCCATACAGAAAATCAACAAGAAAACAATAGCCTTGAATGACACATGAGACCAGATGGATTTAATTGATATTAAATTAAAAGCAACAGAATATAGATTTTTTTCAAGTACAAATCAAACATTTTCCAGGATAGACTACATGTTAGGCCACAAAACAAGTCTCAATAAATTTAGAATTTGGAAATCATTCAAGAATCTTCTTTGACCACAATGGTATAAAACTAGAAATGAATTATAAAAAGAAACTTGAAAATACACAAACACATAAAGGCTAAATAACATGCTACTGAACAATGAATGGATTATCAATGAGATTAAAGAAGAAATAAAGCATAGAAGAAATAAACCAGACATAGACATCGCCAGAAAAGAAAATTATAGGCCAATATCACTGAAGAACTTAGATGCAAAAATCTCCAACAAAATATTAGCAAACCAATTTCAGCAATACTTTGAAAAGATCATACACTATGATCAAGTGGCATTTATTCCTGGGATGCAAGGTACATTCAATATTTACAAATCAATTAACGTGAAACACCACACAAACAAAATGAAGGATAAAAATAATATGATTATTTCAATACATGCAGGAAAAAAACATTTGACAAAATTTAGTATCCATTTATGATAAAAACTCTCAGTAAAGTGGGAATTAAAGGAACATACCTCAACATAATAAAGGCCCTATATGACAACACACAGCTAACATCATACTCAATGGGGAAAAGCTAAAAGTGTTTTCCTTAAGGTAAGAATCAAGACAAGGTTGTCCACTTTCACCACTTTTATTCAACATAACATTGGAATACCTAGTCACAGCAATCAGACAAGAAAAATAAATAAAAGGCATCTAAATTGTAAAGAAAGAAGTAAAACTGTTATTATTTGTAGATACAATACTATATAGATAGAACCCTAAAGATTACACCCAAACATGAGTAGAATTGATAAATGAATTCAGCACAGTAGCAGAATACAAAATTAGTATCCAGAAACCTGTTGCATTTTCTCTTCCAATAATGAACTATGAGAAAGATAAATTAAGTATATAGTCTTATTTACAATTGCATCAAAAAATACCTAGGAATAAATTAACCAAGGAAGTAAAGGGCCTATACTCAGAAAATTTTGAGACATTGAAGAAGGAAACTAAAGAAACAAATAAATGGAAGCATATCTCTTTCTCATGGATAGGAAAAATCAACATTGTTAAAATGTTCATACTACCCAAATAAATCTATAAATTCAACACAATTCCTATCAAAATACTAGTGTCATTTAACAGAACTAGAACAAATAATCCAAAAATTTATATGAAACCACAAATGACCCTGAATAGCTACAGCAATCTTGAGAAAGGAGGACAAAATTGGAGGTATCATGCTACCTGATATCAAACTATACTACAAGGATATAGTAATCAAAACAGCATAGTAATGTTTTGACACATAGATCAATGGAACAGTATAAAGAGCCCAGAAATAAACCCACATCTATATGGCCAATTAATATATGGCAAAGAAGGCAAGAATATATAATGGAGTAAAGACATTCTAGTCCAGTGGTCGGCAAACTGCAGCTCGCGAGCCATATGCGGCTCTTTGGCCCCTTGAGTGTGGCTCTTCCACAAAATACCACGTGTGGGCGCGCACGTACAGTGCAATTGAAATTTCGTGGCCCATGCGCAAAAGTTGGTATTTTGTGGAAGAGCCACACTCAAGGGGCCAAAGAGCCGCATGTGGCTCACGAGCCGCAGTTTGCCGACCACTGGTCTAGTCAATAAGTGCAGCTGGGAAAATTGAATATATTCATGCACAAAAGTGAAATTAGACCACCTTCTTACACCAGACGCAAGAATAAACAAAAAATGGACTAGAGTCTTAAATGTAAGACTTGAAACCATAAAACTCCTAAAAGAAAACATAGGCAGTAAACTCTTTAACATTGCTCTTAGTAATATTTTTTTTTGATATACCTCATTGGTCAGGGAAACAAAGAAAAAATAAACAAACGGGACTATATCAAGCTAAAAAGTTTCTGTAAAGGAAACCATCAACAAAATGAAAAGACAACCTACTAAATGGGAGAACACATTTACCGATGATATATTCAATGAGGGGTTAATATCCAAAATTTATAAAGAACTCATACAACTGCCCTAACCAGTTTGGCTCAGTGGATAGAGCGTCAGCCTGCAGACTGAAGGGTCCCAGGTTCGATTCCGGTCAAGGGCATGTACCTTGGTTGAGAGCACATCTCCAGTAGGGAGTTAGCAGGAGGCAGCTGAATTGATGTTTCTCTCATCGATGTTTCTAACTCTCTATCCCTCTCCCTTCTTCTCTGTAAAAATATTGATTTTAAAAAATATATTTAAAAAAAAAAAAGAAGAACTCATACAACTTAACACCAAAAACTCCCCAAAAAATCCAATTTAAAAATGAGCAGAGGACCTGAGTAGACAAATTCTCCAAATGGGATATACAGATGCCCAATAGACATATGAAAAGATGCTCAATATCACTGAACATCAGAAAAATGCAAATTAAAACCACAATGAAGCCCTGGCTAGTGTGGCTTAATTGGCTGAGAATCATCCCATGCACTGAAGGGTTACAGGTTCGATTCCCGGGTAGGGCACATGCCCAGGTTGTGGGCTCGATACCCTATTGGTCAGAGTCTCTCTCCCTTTCCCTTTCTCGCTCTCTAAATTCAATTAAACACACACACACACACACACACACACACACACACACACACACACACACATTTTCTTTTTGCCCAGCTGGAGTGGCTCAGTTGGTTGAGCATTGTCAAATGCACCAGAGGGTTGCTAGTTCGATTCTAGGTCAGGGCACACACCTGGGTGTGGGTTTGATCCCCAGTTGGGGAGCAAACAGAAGGCAACCAATTGATGTCTTTGTCTTTTTCCTACATCAGTGTGTCCCTCCCCTCCTCTCCCCTCCCCTCCCCTCCCTTCCTCTTTCTAAGCATGTCCTCAGATGAGGATTAAAATAAAATAATAAAATAATCAAAACCACAATGATATATCACCTCACACATGTCAGAATGGTTATCATCAATAAATCAACATACAACAAGTGTTGGCGAGAATGTGGAGAAAAAAGAAACTTCGTGAATTGTTGGTGGAAATGCAGATTGGTGCAGCCACTATGGAAAAAGGTATGAAGTTTCAGTTATAAATGAAACTGTCTTATGACTCAGTGATTGCACTTTTGGAAATATATCCGAAGAAACCCAAAACACTCAATCAAAGGAATATATGCACCCCTATGTTTATTGCAACGTTATTTGTAATAGCCAAAATATGGAGGCAACCCAAGAGCCCATCAATAGTCCAGTGGATAAAAAAGTAGTGGTACTTATCTACATATTATTCAGCTATAAAAAATGAAATCTTATCATTTTCAATAACATGGATGGACCTAGAGGGTGTTATGCTAAGTGAAATAAGTCAGACAAAGAAAGACAAATATCATGTGATTTCACTTATATGTAGAGTCTAAAGAATAAAATAAACCGATGAACAAAACAGAAACAGACTCACAGATACAAAGAACAGACTGATGCTTGCCAGAGGGGAGAGGGTTTGGGGGACTGGGTGCAAAGGGTGAAAGGATTGAGAAGTACAAATTGGCAGTTGCAAAATGGTCACAGGGGCATGAAATACAGCATAGGGAATATAGTCAATAATATTCTAATAATTATGTATGGTGCTAGGTGCATATTAGAATTATCAGGGGTATCGCTACGTAAGGTATATCCATATCTAACCACTACGCTGTGTACCTTAAACAAATATAAAATAATATTGAATATTAACTATAATTTAAAAACACACACAGTAGCTAATATTGAGGGTGAAAATTAAATGGTGTTACCTCACTGGGTTGCTCTGAGAAGTAAGCATTTTAGGCACTTAATACAGTGCTTAAGCTACAGTAAATGCCAATGTATGTTAGGTATCTAAACAATTCATCATTCAAATCATATACAGGGAGTACAATAATGGAATGAAGTCCACTTCTACCCTTTGCCAAGAGGGCCAGGTTTCACAGAGGCTGGCGTCTTCCCTGACATCAGCCCACCTGGCAGCGACACTGCCCCTATTCATACCTCTTCTCCTGAAAATTCCTAGGTCCAAATCCTGATCCCACCACCTGCAGTCACATGGACTTGGAAAATTAACCTCTCTGCTGTTTCTTTATTTGCATGATCAGGTAAAGATTAAGAGCAGCTGGCACAGGTAAACATCAGTTCTTTGTTAAGACCATTCTCCTTTGTTAAGAAAGATATCAAAGTAACTGGCTGTGTGGTCTTGCCAATAAAATATACATAAAAAAATTACCTTCAGGCATTACTTGTATTTGGATTTTCATTTTTATTCATTGTAATTTTATTGTTTAATACATTATCCCCATGTAAATGAACATTTTGCCCTTCGTTTGGCGTCATGTGAACAGATCCTGAACACACAAAATGTCTGTCTCTCCTAGATACCCAGGGTTTTAACCCTGGTTTATCTGATCCTTTATGGCTTCCCGAGCAAAGGCCCAGAGGATGAAGAAAGAGCCCACCCAGCGCAACCAGGAGGAAGCCAGCTCTCCCTGAGCCCTGGATTCTGCAGCCCCCACCCCAGCTGTTGGATGGCAACAAGGAGTCAAACAGCAGCCGCTATCCCCTTTAGGGGCAGCTTAAAATAGAATGTGTTTTCTAGCCTTCCTTCCAGACGGAGCCAGGGAGCCTCTCCCCCGCCAGCCCGCTGAGAGGACCGACCCCTGCCTTCCGGCCCAGGTCCACTCCCATGATGACAATGATCTGGGGAGAAGCATCCCTGGAGCCGGGCAGCATTCTGTTTTCAAGGAATTGAAACAGCGAACCAGAATATCAGTCAGCCTGGAGGCCGCCCTGCCGAAGGGAACATCCTCTTCTCAGCAAGATTAAGCGCTAAGAAGAAAACCTAGCCCCTCCAGAGCAGATGGTGCGAGCCGAGCCGCAGCCTGGCGCACTCAGCCCGCCGCCGCCCCAGGCCACCGGGGCCACATTTCCCACCCTGCGCCCTCCTTCCCACGCCCGGGCCCGCTCACCCGCCTCTCCATCTTCGCTCCTGGCCGAGCAGGGTGTCCGGCTTCAGCTGGAAAGCCCGGGGGATCTCACGCCGCCGGAGCGCACTGTGCAGCAGCAGCTCCAGCGAGGCTGCCCACCTCTGGCCGGCTTCACTCCTCCCACCCAGCAGGCACGCGCAGAAAGCAGCAGGTGGGATTTCCAGTTTAGCCCCAAATGTCTCTTAATCATTCTTTCCTATTTCCATAACACTTTTCAAAGGTGCTTTTCCTTTTTGTTAAAAATACACGTTTTCCATTTTCATTTTTAAAAGAGAGGAGGTAGAAAATGGGGGCGAGGAGGCTGAGACATGCATGAGCCCTCAGCATTTGAAGGAGCGGCTCACAGCAGGCATGGAGGGAACCAAGATTTTTATTTAAGGATCCATGGAGCTGTAAGTCTGAGGGATGCAATCCCTATTATGACTAATTTTTTTCCCCCAGAAAATCAGAAACATGATATGTACATATTGAAAGGACTGAAAGATTCATGGAGTGCCAAACAAGATAAATAACAAAAAGCTAATTTATAGAAGTCGGGAAATTCAACAGATCCAATTAAGAAAATTCTAAAAGCTTTAAAAATTTAGAGAGAGACTCAAAGGAGAGAGAATCAAAGTGATATTAAAGGTCACAAGGCAGTGCTGTATGCAAGAAGGCCATGAGTTAAATTGTCAAAGTGTTGGAAAAAAATAACTTTGAATTCCACTTTGTCTTTTATAAATATGGCTACAGAGGCGTATTTTCTTTTATTTTTCAGTCACAGTTGGCATTCAATATTATATTAGCTTCGGGTGTAAAGCATAGTGATTAGACATTTATGTAACTTAAGAAATGATCCCCTTGATAAGTCTAGTACCCACCATACATAGTAACTAGAAAATTATTGACTTACATTCCCTATGCTGTATTTTAGATCCTTGTGACTATTTTGTAACTGCCAATTTGTGTTTTTTAGTCCTTTCACCTTTTCACCCAATCCCTCAAACCCTCTCCCCTCTGGCAACAATAAGTCTGTTTCTATTTTGTTCATCAGTTTATTTTGTTCATTAGATTCCACATCTATAATAATAACAGGGTAATTTGCTAATTAGACTGGACGTCCTTCCTTCTGGACAAAGCCTCAGCGGGCGGGGACTGTGGCAGAGCCCCTTGCATGAATTTTGTGCATCGGGCCTGTAGTATAAGTAAAATCACATGGTATTTGTCTTTCTTTGTCTGACTTATTTCACTTCGCATAACACCCCCTAAGTTCATCCATGCTGTCACAAATGGTAAGATTTCATTCTTCTTTTGGCCAAGTAATGCTATATAATAAAAGCGTAGTATGCAAATTGTCCCCTTGACTGGGGTTCCTCCGTAAGTTTGACCAGGAGGTGGGGCTGACCAGGGGAAGGGAGGGAGGCCCCAACTGGCAGCTGCTAGGGACCCTATCATGAATTTTATGCACTGGGCCTCTAGTACATATATATGTAGCATCACTTTTTTATCCACTCAACTATTAATGGGCACTTGAGTTTCTTCCATATTTTTGGCTGTTGCAATAAATGTAGGATGCATATATTTTTTTAATTTAGTGTTTCAGGTTTCTTTGGATGTATATCCAGACTTTCTACTTTTTCATGGTTTAATCTCCATATGTTGTATGTTTCTAGGAATTTATCAACTTCTTCTAGATTATCCAGTTTGCTCTAATCTTTGTTGCTTTCTTCCTTCTGCTAACTTTGGACTCCGTTTTTTTCTTCTTTTCCTTGCTCCTTAAAGACTCGTTAGGTTTTTTATGCAAACTTTATCAAAATCCCCAAAACATTTTTAACAGAAATAGAAAATACAATTCCACAATTCATATGAAACAGAAAAGACCATGAATAGCCAAATCAATCTTGAGAAAGAAAGAATAAAGCTGGAGGCATCCTACTTTCTGATTTCAAATATAGTACAAAACTACAGTAATCAACACAGTATGGCAACTGCAAAAGACAGGCATTTGGACTAATAGAGAATTCAGAAATGAATCCACACATACATCTTCAATTGCTCTTTGACATGGGTGCCAAGAAAAATACAATAGGAAAAGGATAATCTCTTAAACAAATGATGTTGGGGAAATAGTATATCCACATGCAAAAGAATGAAATTGGGCCCGTACTGTACACCATACAGAAAAGTCAATTCAAATAGATTAAAAATTTAAATACAATACCTAAAACTGTAAAACTCCTAGAAGAACACATAGAGGAAAAGCTTCATGATATAGGTTTGGCAATGATTTCATGGATGTGACACCAAAAGCACAGTCAACAAAAGCAAAATAAACAAGTGGGACTCTATTAAGCTGAAAAGCTTCTGCACAACAGAGGAAACAATAGAGTGAAAGGGCAATATACAGAATGAAAGAAAATCAGCATAAATATTTTTAAATAGAAAAGCCAATACCTTTGAAAGCCACCAAGTTTTACTTGAGAAAATTTTCTTTCAAAAAAAAATCTATAGACTCAGAGGATTTTAAGGAATAGAAATCTCTCTATTATATATGTTTCTAAAAGAAGAAATATTAAATGAGTAAACTTTTTTTGAGGCCAGTATTAATTTCAAAAATTTTAATTAAAATCTTAATTTCAAGCCCTTGATGGTGTAGTTCAGTTGGTAGCATCATCTCATGAACTTAAAGATCTTTTGTTCCATCCTGGTGGAGTCTCATGCACAGGTTGTGTGTTTGATCCCTGAATGCAGCACATGCAGAAGGCAGTTGATCGATGTTTCTCTCTCACATCCATGTTTCTCTCTCTCTTTCTTCCTTTCCATCTAAAAAATTAAAAATAAAACATTGTTTCAAAGTCAGAAAAAAATTTAAAAAATAAAGTTATACTCTAGCTTAACTTATAAATAAATTTCCCAGAATGGTTTAACATTAGAAAATATGTCAATCTAATTTATCATATTAGTGAACTACTATAGAAAATCCATATGACTATCTCAACAAGTTCAACAATCTATATATGATAAAGCCATAGAAAATAGAAATAGTAAAACATTTTTTAAACTTGATAATATGCTTAATGGCAAAATATCATACTTGGAGAAATTTTAGACATGGTCTTTAAATTCAGAAACAAGGCAAATATAACTGTTGTTTATGATATTTTATATTAAAAAGGTATAAGGATTGTAAAGAAGCAAAAAATGTTATTATGTGCAAAAAAAAGATGATCATCTACATGGAAAACCATTAGATCAACAGAAAAACTTTGAATTAATAGAGTTTATCAAAGTTTCCAAATACAGGTTAATTTACAAAATCAGAACTGTTCCTAAACCATTAATAACAGCTATACATTTTTAATAAAAAAAGAAGAAACCATTCATTATTATAATGAACAAATACCAAGGAATTGACTTTGTAAAAATTACATGAAACCTACAGAGAGAACATTTAAAAACTTTCTTAAATGACATTCAGAAAGACTTGTATAAGTGGAGAACAAATATATGGGTGGAGCAAATTACTCTAAAGATATCAATGCTTGCAAAATTAAATTACAAATTCAATGTAAGACTAATAAAAATTCCAGCAGTATATATTTTATTTTATTAATTTATTTATTTTTAACATTTATTGTTGAAAGTAATACATATGTCTATTACATATATGTCCTATTTCTTCTTCCATTGATCGCTTATAGCCCATCCCTGCCCCCTGCCTCAGGCCTTCACTCCCCTATTGTCTGTGTCCATGGATTATGCCTACATGCATACAAGTTCTTTGGTTGATCGCCTCCCACCCACCAACCCACCCCCCCTTCCCCTCTAAGATTCTACAGTCAGTTCCATATTTCAATGTCTCTAAATCTATTTTCTTCAAAAGTTAATTTTGTTTGTTAGATTCCACATATGAGTGAGATCATGTGATATTTGTCTTTTTCTGACTGGCTTATTTCACTTACCTTTTGTTTTTTATTTTAATTATTTGGGTCTTCTCTTGATGAGTCTGGCTAAAGGTTCATCAATCTTGTTTATCTTTTCAAAGAACCAGCTCTTGGTCATTGATACTTTGTATTTCCCTTTTTTTTTTTTTTTTTTTTTTTTTTTTAGTCTCTATGTCATTTATTTCTGCTCTAATCTTTATTATTTCCTTCCTTCTACTTACTCCAGGCTTTTCTTGTTTTTCTCTTTCTAATTCTTTAATTGTAGAGTTAAGTAGTTTATTACTAATTTTTCTTGTTTTTTGTTTGTTTGTTTTTTAGTTAGGCCTGTAATGCTATGAACTTCCCTCTCAGGACTGCGTTCGCTGTGTCCCAGAAATTTGGAGTTGTTGTGTGTTCATTTTCATTTGTTTCCAGAAAGATTTTTATTTCTTTCTTTGTTTAATAACATGCTAGTTAGCCTCCATGTGTTTGAATGTTTTTACTGTAGTTGATTTCTACTTTCATTCCATTGTGATCTAAGAAGATGGTTGGTATGATTTAAATCTTCTTGAATTCATAGACTTGTTTTGTGTCTTAACATGTGTTTTATCTTTGTGAGTGACCCATGAGCACTTGAGAAGAATGATATTCTGGAGCTTTGGGGTGAAATGTTCTATAAATATCAATTAAATCCATCTGGTTCAGTGTGTCATTTGGTTACTATTTACGTATTAATTTTTGTCTGGAAGATCTATCCAGTGAAATCAGTGGTATAAAGTCCTGTTATGTGACTTTGGAGTTAAAATCCCCTACTATGACTGTATTTCAGTCAATCTCTCCTTTAAAGTCCTCCAGAAGTTTTGTTAATGTATTTAGGTGCTCCTATATTAGGTGCATATATGTTTATTAGGGTTATATCCTCTTGTGGGATCCATCTCATTAGTATTACGTAGAGACCTTTATTGTCTCTTGTGATGGCCTTCATTTTGAAGTCTATTTTGTCAGGTATGAATATTGTGAGCTTTTGTTTCTTTTCCATCTGCATGGACATTTTTTCCTATCCCTTCATTCTCATCCTATGTGAGCTTTTTTGTTCTGAAGTTGGTCCCTGTAGATTGCATATATTTGGTTTATGTTTTCATATTCATTCACCTACACTATGTCTTTTGATTGGAGCATTTAATCCATTTACATTTAAGATTATTATTGATAAGTACTTATTCATTGCCATTTTAATTCTTTATGCCTATGTTTCTCTCTCTCTCTCTCTCTCTCTCTCTCTCTCTCTCTCTTTCTTCACATTACAGTAGTTCCTTTAGCATTTTTTCCAATGTTTGTTTGATGGTGATAAACTCCTTTAGCCTTTTTATGTCTGGGAAATGTTTTATTTCACTATCTATTTTAAATGATAGCCTTGCTAGATAAAATAATCTTGATGTCAGATCCTTGCTTTTTATTACTTTGAATATTTCATGCCATTCTCTTCTTGCCTATAGAGGTTCTAATGAAAAATCAGCTTCTCAGAGCTTCACTGTAGCTAACAAATTGCTTTTCTCTTGCTGCCTTTAAGATTCTCTCTTTGTCTTTTTTTTAATATATATATATTTTATTGATTTCAGACAGGAAGAGGGAGAGAGAGATAGAAACATCAATGATGAGAGAGAATCATTGATTGGCTGCCTCCTGCATGCCCCCTACTGTGGATCGAGCCTGCAACCCAGACATATGCCCTGTCCGAGAATCGAACTGTGACTTTCTGGTTCATAGGTCAATGCTCATCCACTGAGCCACGCCAGCTGGGCCTCTCTTTGTCTTCAATTTTAGGCATTTTAATTATGATGTGTCTGGGTGTGAGCCTGTTTGGATTCTTCTTGCTTGGAACTCTCTGTGCCTCCTGACCTTGTGTGACTTTTTCTTCACCAGCTTAAGGAAGTTTCCTGCCATTGTTTCTTCAAACAGGTTCTCGATCCCTTTCTCACATTCTTCCCCTTGTGGTACTCCTATGATGTGAATGTTGTTACATTTCATGTTGTCCCACAATTCCCTTAAGCTGTCCGCCAGTTTTTTTTGTTTGTTTCTTTTTTGTTAATCCTCTCCTGAGGATATTTTTTCATTGCCTTTAAAAAGAGTGGAAGGGAGGGACAAAGACACACAGAGAGAAACATCAATGTTAGAGAGACACATTGATTGGTTGCCTTCAGCATGCACTGACCAGGGCCAGAGATTGAGCCTGCAACTGAGGTATGTGCCCTTGACCAGAATTGAACCTGGGACCCTTCAATGAGCAGAGCAACGTTCTATTCAATGAGCAAAACCGGCTTGTGCAGGCAACAGTATTTTAATTGTGTGTTTTTTTCTCTTTAGTTATCTGATTCACTATCTTTTAATTCATTGATGCAATGCTTGGCTTCCACTAATCTGCTGTATATTCCTTCCACTGGCTTCTTTATTAGTGCTATGCCATTCTTCTTAGTTACTATGTCTTTTCTCATGCCAGTGAGCGTCTTTGCCGTCATTATTCTGAACTCTGTGTCTAATAAATTTCTTATCTCCATTTCATTTAGCTCTTCTTGTGGAGAATTATCTTGTTCTTTTGTTTGTGGCTTGTTTTTTAGTCTTCCCATTTTGGCTGCCTGTTTGGGTTTGTGTCTATGTAGTAGGTAGATCTGTTATGCCTCCCAATATGCTATGCAGGACAGTTCCAGACACTGTTTCTGACTGGCTCTGAGTACCATGTTTGGAGCTATCAGCAATCCACAGCTTATAGCTTTCTCTGCTGGGCCTGGGTGCCTTTGGAAAGGACCAGGATGTGCATCAGTGTTTTCTTTTCCTAGCCCCAGGCCTCAGATTAGATCAGGCAAAAACTCAAAGCCTCTAGAGACTCCACTCTGCTAGCAGTCTTATTGTATTCAGTCTTTATTAGTGCCAGGCAATAGACCACTAGAGATTTTCCAATAGGGTGGGGCAATTGCTTCTGCCCACAGGTGATTGCTATTCTCAGTCTTTTAATGGGCCTCAGAAACTCCACAGGGTAGGGCACGGGGTTTTCCAATAGGGTGGGGCAACTGCCTTTCCCCCAGACAGAAACCACCTAGATATCAAAGGTCTGCTGGAGAAAGATGTCCTCCATACTGTGAGGGAATGACTCAGCACAGGAAATTGGGATGTCTGCTCTTGGCAGTGTAAACCTAGAGCCTCAAACCTGGCTTCTGCTCACTCATCCAGAGTCCAAGATGAGTAGCTGCACATAAAAATTTGTGCATTGGCTCTTAAGAGGATGCCTGCATTTTCAGCCATCTTTCCCTGGCAGACAGCAATCTTGCTACTTTTTACAGCCAGCTGTTATGTGAGCAACTTTCTCAGTTCTGGTGCTCTGGACTGGGGAGCCCAGCTTGGGTTTTAGAACCCAACATTCTCAGTGTGAACCCCCTACAATTGAGATATCCCTCTGGAATTTCAGTTGCTATCTGTGGGAGCATGACCAGCCCTTTCATGCTTCTACACTTCCTACCAGTGTCTATGTGGTCTCCACTTACCACCCTTGGTTATCAGGGTTCTCTCCATCTAGTCTTCATTTGATTGTTCAGGATGGTTTTATATTAGTTGTAATTCCAATTTGGTCCTGGGAGTGTGTCAGGCTTCCATTTACTCCACCACCATTTTGGAATCTCTCCTCCAGCTGTATTTTGTAATATAATAACACACACATTTATTTCTCACAGTTCAGGAGATTGGAAGTGCAGGATCAAAGTACCCACATGTTTAAATTTGTGAGAATCCTCTTCCTGGTTACAATAGTCACCTTCTCCCTGTGTCTTTACATGACAGACAAAGATCATTCTTTTTTTTTAATGTATCTTTATGGTTGAAAGTATTACAGATGTGCCCCATTAATCCCATCCATACCATCCCCCTCAGGCTTTCCCCACACAATTGTCTGTGTCCATGGGTTATGCATATATGCACATCAATTCTCTTACCCAACTCACCCTCTTCCCTCTGAGAATTCTTAGACTGTTGCATGGTTCCATGTCGCTGGATCTATTTTGTTTGTCAATTTATTTTGTTCATTAGGTTCCACATGGAAGATGGATTATGTGACATTTGTCTTTGTCTGACTGGCTTATTTCACTTAGCATAATACTATTCAGACCCCTCCATACTGTCTCCAAAGTTAAGAGATCTTTCTTTTTTATAGCTGAATAGTATTCCATTGTGTAAATGCACCACAGCTTTCTTATCCACTCATCTACTGATTAGCACTTGGGCTGTTGTAAATCACACTGCTATTAACATAGCAGTGCATATATTCTTTTGATTGGCATTTCAGACTTCTTAGGATATATTCCTAAAAGTGAGATCACTGGGTCAAATGGCAGTTCCATATTTAATATTTTGAGGAAACGCCATACTATTTTCCATAATGGCTGCACTAGTCTGCATTCCCACCAGCAGTGTATTAGCATTCCTTTTTCTCCACATCTTCGCCAGTACTTGTTGTTTGTTGATTTATTGATGATAGCCATTCTGGCATGTGTGAGATGATACCTTACTGGCCTTTTAATTTGCATCTCTCTGATGATTAGTGATGTTGAGCATTTTTTTCATGTCTCTTGGCAATTTGTATGTCCTCTTTGGAGAAGTGTCTATTCAGGTGCTCTGCCCATTTCTTAATTGTGTTGTTAGTCGTCCTTTTGTGTTGTATGAGTACTTTATATATTTTGGAAATTAACCCCTTATCAGATGTATCATTGGCAAATACGTTCTCCTATACAATGAATTCCCTTTTCATTTTGATGCTGTTTTCTTTTGCTGTGCAGAAGCTTTTTATTTTGATGTAATCTCTTTTGTTTACTTTTTCTTGTTTCTCTTGCCCTATGCATTGTATCAGTGAAAATTCTGCTACATGACATGTCTGATATTTTGCTGCCTACTTTTTCTTCTAGGATTTTTATGATTTCAAGATTTACATTTAAGTCCTGTATCTTTTTTGAGTTTATTTTTGTGTTTGGTGTAAGTTGGTGGTCTAGTTTCATTTTTTTGCATGTACCTGTTCAATTTTCCCAACACTATTTAATGAAGAGACTGTCTTAACTCTATTGTTTGCTCTTGCCTCCTTTGTCAAATATTAATTTTACATAATGGCTTGGGTCGATTTCTGGATTCCCTGTTCTGTTCCATTGAGCTATATGAGAGTTCTTTTGCCAGTACCAGGTTGTTTTAATTACAGTGGCTTTGTAGTATAACTTGATATATATATTGTGATCCCTCCAACTTTCTCAAGATTGATGCAGCTAATCAGGGTCTTTTTTGGTTCCATATAAATTTTTCAAGTGTTTGTTCTAGATCTGTTAAATATGCTATTGGTATTTTAATAGGTACTGCTTTGAATCTATAAATTGCTTTGGGCAGTATGGACATTTTAATGATGTTAATTCTACCAATTCACAAACACGGTATATTCTTCCACTTGTCTATAGCTTCCTGTTTGGAGTTATCAGCGATCTATAGCTGTGGCTCACTCTGCTGGGGTTGTGTGCATTTGGAACGGACCAAGATGCACACCAAAGTCTGCTTTTCCTAGCCTGCGTCTAGAAGCAGATCAGGCAAAGACTAAAAGCATCCAGAGATCTGCTTCTGCCTACAGGATGATTGTTACACAGCAAGGTGAGAGATTTTCTAGTGGGTGTGGCAATTGTTTCCCCCCAGGCAAAAGCTGCATGATGATAAAGGTTAGCTTGAGAAAGATGTCCTCTGTAGTTTGGGGGAATGATTCAGCATAGGGATCCAGGTGGTTGTCCTCTGAGCTCTATCCCCAGAGCCACCAACCCCAGATCCTCCTCACACAACTCTAGTCCACTCTGCCCTCTCTCTGCTGGAGCCCAAGGTGAGTGGCTGCACACGAGATTTTGTGCATTGACCCTTTAATGGGGTGCCTGCATTTCCAGCTGTCTGTCTCTGGCAGACAGCAACCCCATTGCTTTCACAGCCAGATGTTATATGGGCATCTTTCCAAGTTCTGGTCCTTTGGGCTTGGAGCCTAGTTTGGGTTTCGACCTCAGACTTTTCAGGGAGAATCCCCACAACTGAGATATCCCTCTGGAACTTCAGCTGCTGCCTGTGGAAACCCAGCCAGCCCTCTCACCCCTCTGCACTTTCTTCCAGTATTGCTGTGGCCTCCTCTTTATGTCCTTGGCCTTAATGGTTCTCTCCAGCAGTCTTCAGTTGGTTACTCAAGATGATATTTCTATATTTTTGTTGTAATTCCAGGTTGATTCTGGGAGAATGTCAATTAATCCTCTGGCATCTTGGAATCTCTGTTTTATATCTTTTCATCAACTACCTGTCCCCACTGAGATGTAAGCTTCTGAAGGCAAAGAACCTGTCTGTTTTAGTTGTGCCTGTATCTCTGACACTGAGAACAGTGCATAGTGCAGACACTCTAGAAGTATTTGTTGAATAAATGAGTTGATAAATTATTATATTAATCCTGTAAAGTAACATCACTTTCATCTTTTTGTGGCTTTTTTCAGTAGATGTATCTCAAGCTTCACAACTTAGTGATCCCCTCCCCCCAGTTGTCTAAAGTTCATGTTCTCTCCTGTTAAAAATCTGTCTTCAAGAAAGAATCTTAAACTCAATTCACCATAAGCAGTAATAATTACTAGCAGCTTACCTTTAAATCATTCTCAATTAGAATATCAAAGATAAATCTTTGACTGCAAGAATTACCAAGCATATGGAGAAGATTTTTCCATGATGATTCTTTCCATGACATATTTTGCTAGAGCCCTTGGAAATATTTTCCAGATTTGAAAATGTCCATATTTTACTACTCTCTATCACAGATAAGTAGTAATACAACTTACTTTTTCTTTCTCCGAACAATATAAAGAATGATAATACAGAGAAAAATTACAGGTAAAACTGTAGCCAGCCACATATAGGAAAAGCCAGAAGTACCTGAAAAACACAAACCAGAAACATGGTTTTTGTTTTTGTTTTTGTTTTGAGTGAAAGCAAAGTTTTACTACAGAAAAGCTCCCTGCTGCAGGGAGGGGACCCAAGTGGGTTGCCCAAAACATGTTCTTTATGACTATCCTTCTTTACTATATACTGTGCTGCCATTTTGGCACCTTTAATCTCCAATGCTCTTTTGATACACGATTGTTGTTGGTTTTTTTTGACATTCAAATTGATGTTATGAAATTATTTGCTATATCCCACTTTATAAAAGAATATACTATTGCATATTCAAATTGAAGACAGATAATACTTAATATTATACTATTACTCTCAAGAATAAAAAAAGATATAACCACCTAAATATTCACCTAGATTTAGGTATCTAAAAAAAATTTTAAACAAAGTAAATATAATATAGTCACTTGAAGAAAAATTGCCCAATTACTAAATGAAATTTCCAAAAACTCTTTAATATCCTCTAAAATACATTTGTAATCATAATTATTAGTATTTGAGATTAACATTCTAAGCAATGTAATAAGCATTTCATAAGGATTATTTACATCCACTAGGAGAATTCAGTTATCAGATACTAATGGGAAAATTAAAGCTCTGAGATGTCAAAAAAAATTTCCCTAAGATAGAAAGTGGCAAAACTGAAAAGCAAATTCAGTTCTGACTTCAGAGCCTGTACTCTTAAGAAAAAACAAATTATAAAATTGTAAGTATCAATACTTTTTACTGTAGCTATTTTGATTACAGAGTTTCTAAATTGTATTGCAGTAGTCCCTCCTTTATCTGCAATCTCAGTTACCAGAGGTCAACAACAGTCTGAAAATATTACATGAAAAATTTCAGAAGTAAACAATTTACATGTTTTAAATTGTGTGTTGTTTTGAGTAGCATGATGAAATGCTACAAACAACTGTTTCACATTGTTTGCTCCATCCCACTTCTCCCTGCCAGGGATGTGAATCATCCCTTTGCCCAGTGCTACCTACCTGTCCACTGGTCACTTAGGAGCCATCTCGGTTATCATATCCACACTCAAGGTTTCTTAGTGTTTGTGTTCAAGTAACCCTTATTTTACTTTATAATGGCCCCACATGCAAGAGTAGTGATGCTGGCAACTAGAATATGCCAAAGATAAACTATGAGGTGCTTTCTTTAAGTACAAAGGAATTGTTAAGTCTGATTAAATAATGGAATCAATACCCCCTCCCCTGGGAAACTGAACTTTAGATAATTTCACAACCGACATTCTCTTTGGCTTACACATTCCATTTGCTAAGACCAGTAACTTTCCCCTCCAGACTTGCCCAGGATCCAGACCCACCCAGAGAATTTCCAGCTGAAAAAGCTTACCTAGAGTCCTTTAAAATCTCTGACTCCCCATCCCTAGGTGCTGGTGCCATTTTGGGGCTCAGCCCATTTACAGATGATCTAATAAATGTATAATTCTTTACCACTTTTGGCCTCATGCATACCACCTTCAGCAACCCTAACATGGAACATTCTCAATAAGGAAAGAAAAAGAAATCATATGCTGAGGTTGCTAAGGTCTATCTATGGTAAGAATAATGCTTCTATTCATGAAATTGTGAAGAAGAAGAAAAAAATGTTGTGCTAGTTTTGCTGTCACACCTCAAAGGACAACAGTTACAGCCAAGTATGTGATAAGTGCTTAGACATTTTGAGAGAGATCACATTCGCATAACTTTTATTACAGTACATTGTTATAACTGTTCTATTTTATTATTATTTACTGTTGTTAATCTCTTGCTGTGCCTAATTTATAAATTAAACCGTATTATAGGTGTATATGCATAGGAAAAAAAAAAACAGTACATGTAGGGTTCAGTACTATTTGTTGTTTCAGGCATCCACAGGGATTCTGAGGATGTATATCCTAAGGATAAGGGGGGACTACTGTATGAACTCACTTCTTTCTGTATAGCCTCTGAATACATTTTACATTTTTTCATTGCAATTTAATTTTAACAAAAGGTTATGATTAGCAATGATAGTTCTTGGATATAATATAAAAACTAGGCCTATATATTGTAGATGAACCTTAAGAAAATGTGCAGTTTTATTAAATGGCATGAACTATTGTGTATTTTTCATCCTTAGGACTGCTCATGACAGGTTTTTGTTTTTTTTCCTATTTCTGATGTCATTTCTCTGTTCATTGTAACCTCTCATCCCCTCTTCATTTGCTGCTTTGAATTTTCTTTAACCATTGATGGAAAACAGAAATTCTCATAGCAATTGCTTCTTTCCTGAGATACTCTTTGAAAGTGCATGTGTTTTAAATGGGGATTTTTGTGCCATTTATTTTTGACTATTTAGCAATCACTTTATCTCAGTTTCTAGTTTTAACTATGTTCTTTTTCAAAGAGATACTACATAGCTCACTCAAAATGGATGGAGGAAGCTGAATGGGAAGAATTTGGCACTAAAATGTGAATAGAGCCCTGAATTCAAAAATAATAAAACATGGGGAAATAAAGCTCTAGTCAAGATTTCAGCAGATTTAGGGATTTATGTCTCCAAAATTTGTTACATAGTTAAGCAAGAAAGAATCATCTTCTGAATTGAAGTTTCATGATTGGAAGCTTTGTTAATCTTGTCTTGATAATGTTCAAATTATATTTCCTCACTCATATTAAATTTAACCTAGTATATTTATACTAGGTTTAACCTTATAAAATTACTTATTTGAAAGATAAAAATATTGAATGTTATCAACATTATATGGTTCAATATAATATTATAGGTGAGGCTTATTGAAAGAACTCTTAATGGTTGCCTTCAATGATTACCTGCTGAATTAAACAGATGCTGACAGTGCCACATACAGTGACAGTTATGGTTGTTAATGTCAAAAGAGATAAACTAATGTAACACAGACTAATGAGCCTTGAGACTAATTAAATAGGGTAAAAGGCAATAATAAGCTCAAGGAGAAATATTATTTTATTGCCTATGAAACATAAAAAACAGACTATTAATATATAACTAATACCATTGGATAACTTATACCGTTAGCTGTGATAGATGATGTGGTATTATCATAGATTAAGAGGTAAGCAGGATTCCCTCACTATCACTGATATCCAAAGCTTATTCTGTAGTATTTACCCAAACAAAAAAGGATCAAGAAAATGTGGGGAAATTCTAGAATGGGAATAGAATTTCTACCTTTCTTCAGGAGAAATATATCTTCTGGAAAAAGAGATAGAAACTCTAGTTGACAGATAAGTCAGGATCTCTTCTCTATTTCTATAGAAAACATCTAAGGCTATATGATGAGGGTGGGGAATTGTGCTTTCTTGCACTTTGGGGTCAAAGCACATTAATTTCAGGCCATTTGACAAGAGTGTTGATGACAAAGAGGATTTGGAAATACAGTTGTAAAAAATGAGAAGGTGATAGTATAAAATTGGATAATAAGAGGTTTTGATTCTAGCAATGATCTAGGTGGTTTCTGAGAACCTGAAGAAAATTTGCACAAATTATTGTTAAAAATTTTTGAAGACATCAAAGAGCTACTAAGTCATTAGAATTTGTAGGACCAAGATCCAGTAAAAGTTGAAAGTAAAGAGGATTAAGCCTGACACTTTGATACACTTTTGATTTTCTAATGGCTACGTAAACTTTGTGAATATACTAAAAATCATCACACATTTTAAATGGGTGAATGGCATAGTATGCGAATTATACTACAATAAAGCTACTGAACCCTGGCCGGTATTCTCAGTGGTTAGAGTGTTGGCTTGCGCACCAAAGGGTCATGGGTTCTATTCCCAGTCAAGGGCATGTACCTGGGTTGCAGGTTTGATCCATGGCCCCAGTCAGGCTTATGTGGAAGGCAACCTGTCTCCCTCACATGAATGTTTCTCTCTCTCTACTCTTTCTAAAACTCAATGGGAAAAATATCCTCGGGTGAGGATTAACAAAAAGAATAATAAAATAAAATAAATGAAGCTATAGCAAAGAAAATAGTCAGAGCTTTAATCATCTCTGCAATATTTCATATACAAAGTTTAACATTCATTAAAAAATAACTATAAAATGGCTCGAAACTATGACAGAAAAACAGATAATAGAAAGAGACCCAGAAAAATCCAAGTTTTGGAATTTTCAGATACAGAATTTAAGATACATCTAATTTGATTATGTTAAACATCTAATATACTTGTAATTAGAGACTGAGAAAAAAAGATGAGAGGGAATGGGACCTCAATACTTGAAGAGATGATGGCCAAAAATTTTCCAAAAGTGATGAAGAGCATTAATCCACAGATTCAAGACTCCTGGGAAAATACAAGAAGATAAAAACAAAATTGCAACACCAAAGCACAAAATAATAAAACTGCTATAGAAGGAAGAAATCTTAACAGCAGCAGAGGTAAAGGGAGGAGATGTGTTTCTTTCAAAGAACCACTGATAAAATTGACACATATCTTTTCAGCAGAAATAATGAAAGTCAAAAGCCACTGTCAAAGATTGCTACTGTCAAAGTGATGAAGGGAAAACCCACCAAACTGGAATTAGGAATACTGCAAAAATGTTCTTCAAAAATTAAAATATTTTATGACCAAAACAATTTAAAAGAACTGACCATCTGTACACCTACACTAGGAGAAATTTCGTTAGGGAGAAGAAAAATGAAAGTTTGAAAATGGATAAAGAAATGAAAGTCAACAGAAAGGGTAAGTTAAAAAAACATTACTACAAATAACAGAAACAACAATGATACATTTTGGTATTTAAACATATGAACAATTAAAATACCCCCAAACGATGGCACAAAGGATGAGAATTGATATATGCTCAATTGCATTATCTGGGAAGTTGTAAAAGTTCTAAATTCTATTGGGTTTTAACAAGTCAATATTCCCCAAAATAACCACTTAAAGAAGGGTAGAGAAATGTATAGTTAACAAACTAACTGGGGGGCGGGGGAGATAAAATAAAAATAAATAATTAAAAGAATTCAGAAAGAGAGAGAAAGAGACATGAAACAGGTCAGATACTACAAAATAAATAGTAAGATGGAAGATTAAAAACCCAAATATATCAGTATTTACATGAAATATTTAGAGAGGCAAAATGCTTTATTTAGTTTTAAAAGATTATTAGGTGGAATATAAAAATGTTATTTAAATTCCATAAGAAAGTATATTATTTAAATATATAAATTTGGGAAAATTGGACAGATACATGCAAAAAAATGAAACTAGACCACCAATTTACACCATACACAAGAACAAACTCAAAATGGATAAAAGCCCTAAATGTAAGTTGGAAAACCATAAAAATCCTAGAAGAAACCATAGGCAGCAAAATCTCGGACATCTCTCATAGCAATATGTTTACCAATACATCTCCTAGGGCAAAGGAAACCAAGGAGAAAATAAACAAATGGGACTACATCAAAATAAAAAGCTTCTCACAGCAAAAGAAACCATTAACAAAATGAAAAGGGAGCCCACTCTATGGGAGTACATATTTGGCAATGATACATCTTATAAAGGCTTAATATCCAAAATATATAAGGAACTCATAAAACTTAACAAAAGGAAGACAAACAATACAATTTAAAAATGGGCAAAAGACCTAAATAGACACTTTTCCAAAGTGGATGGCCAAGAGACATATGAAAAAAAATGCTCTAAGTCACTGATCATCAGAGAAATGCAAATTAAAATGACAATGAGGTATCACCTCACACCTGTCAGAATGGCTCCCATCAACAAATCAACAAATGACAAGTGCTGGCAAGGATGTGGAGAAAAGGGAATCCTAGGACACTGCGGGTGGGAATGCAGACTGGTGCAGCCATTATGGAAAACAGTATGAAATTTCCTCAAAAAATTAAATAGGGAACTGCCATTTGACCCAGTAATCCCACTTCTAGGAATATATCCTATGAAACCCTAAACACCAATCAGAAAAAATGTATGCACACCTATGTTCATAGCAGCACAATTTACAATAGCTAAGATTTGGAAAGAGCCCAAGTGCCCATCAGGAGATGAGTGGATAAAAAAAAATAGTGGTACATTTATACTATGAAATACTGTGTAGTAATGAAAAAGAAGGATCTCTTACCCTTTGAGCCAGCATGGAGGGACCTGGAGAGTGTCATGCTAAGTGAAATAAGTCAGAGAAAGATAAGCATCACATGATCTCACTCATATGTGAAATCTAATTCAACAAAATAACTGATGAAGGGAGTGGATCCAGAGACATGGAAGCATGAAATAGAGTGCAGATTCTCGGAGGGAAGGTGGGGTGGGTAGGAGGTAATCAACCAAAGACCTTGTATGAATATATGCATAACACATGGACGTAGACAGTAGGGTGGTGAGGGCCTGGGACGGGGTAGGCTGGAGGAGGTCAATAGGGAAAAAAGAGGACATAAGTAATACTTTCAACATTAAAGATTTAAAAAAAATAAATAAAAGATTATTAGGTGGAATATAAAAAAGTTATTTAAATTCTATAAGGAATTATATTATTTAAATATAATATATTTATATATATTTAAATTTATTTAAATTATTATTTAAATTTCTTAGGGAAATCATACCTTGCTTAATTATGGCTCTGAAACAGAAGATATGGATGGTTGACAGAGCTTGAGGGGAAAGTGGACAAGCAAAAATGAGTAGCAAAGAGAGACTTTATATGCGGATGAAACAATGAACAGGTTTAATCATGCTGTTGAAAGTTGCAGAGGTAAGGAGCAAAATAACCATATTGGAAGCAAACCAATTACATTGGGAAGCAGAAAAGTTGAAGGAGGTATAAATGGCCTAATCTTTATTGACTGGCAGAAATTCAGGGAAAGCATGCAGGGGAGAACAATTAAAAATGCGCCATAAGAGCCATTACCCCTGGAAGCAGTGCTGGGTTAGAGAACATCTTCAGTATTTATTTCTTTAGCCATGCAGGTGTATGACATTGATTTACATTGTTAAAAGTAGATGACTACACAAACACTTTTGGTAGTGAATTTTAAAGATAAATATTTTTCCTTGTTGATTATTACTTCTACTTACACTCTTGTGTGAAAGACAAAGGGACAATCTTCTCTTCATTCCTTAGAGGATGATCCATGTGCACAATCAGGTGCTGGAGTCCCAGGGATCTCACAGTCTCCAAGGAGACGTTGTACATTTTAGTGATAGTCACCGTGCCATCTGCGTTCTGTGCAAGGTATTCTTTTGGTGGATTAATTAAGACTTGTGATGGAAAGAGAGATATTTGAGGAACAGGCTTTCCCACAGCTGAGTAAGTATATTTAAGAAAATCTTCAGAGCCAAGATTGAACTGGAGTTCAGATTTTAATTCAGATACAGCTGAGGCACAAAGAAAAAAAACAAAAGAAAGAGAAGAAACAAAATTAAATATAAAAATATGTCATACCAGATTTCTATGATGGCAACTTCCCAAATCTCTCTCTATAAAAGCCTAAATGACCATTCAACCATTCGACCAGTAACTATGACATGCACTGACCACCAGGGGGCAGACACTCAATGCACAGGCATGAAAACATGGAACAGACTGATGAATCTCAGAGGGAAGTGGGGAGGAAAGGGGTTGGGTAGAGATTAACCAAAGATCTTATATGCATATTAGAGGCCTGGTGATCTGCAACTGGCAGTCCAACATCCCCCAAGGGGTCCTGGATTGCGAGAGGGTGCAGGCCAGGCCAAGAAACCCCACCGGTGCATGAACCCATGCACCAGGCCTCTAGTTTGTATATAAAACCCAAATGTTAAAACATGTCCCTCTCAGATACCTCTCAACACAATTAAAAAACAAATCTCATCATTCCTTTTCTTATATCTACTATCATCCAATTTAAGAACAATTGGTTTCTCCACATTCACTAAACCTTAAAATTACATTATATAAACCCCACTATTTTAAATGTATAGCAGCATAATGAGGTGACACTATAACACTATCACTATCCCTTCAACATTTTGTTAATATGAAAATTGGGAAATTGTTACTCTCTTAGAGTCTTCTTTTTCCCTCTTCCTCCTTCTCTACTATTTCTTTTCCTTTTCCTTTCTTTCCCTAATGAAATTCTTGATGTGGTTCATGAATTTTACCCACTTGATTAAAGTCAGTGCATAAAAGTTACATAGAGGGCAAAATAAATGCTATGCCTGGTTCTGCACTATGTGAGAATGGGCAACTTATGTAACCATTATTAACTTCCATTTTTTTCTTCTGTATAATAATAATAATAATAACAATAATAATAATAATAATAATAATAAACATTCTTTCTCTGGACCTTAACCTTCAAAGACCACATCCGCATTATTTTTACTCTACATAAAAAATTGTATACTTATAATGGTAAGGCAGATTTGTCCTTCCTGACTGCCATGAGGGAACACATTAAATAGACATTTGTAGCAGGCTTCATCTTCAAATGTCACTTCACGAATAGTGATGAATGAGGAATTGGGTTCGATGACCTTGCAGTGCAGTCGATCTATGTACGGTGGAAGAATCTTTTCTCCATATTTACTGCTATATGTGCCAATATTTTGTGGCAAAGAATCTTGGACCTTTTGCCAGGTAATTTGTACGACATCTGCTGAAGTTGTTAGATTGCAGAAAATTGTCACATTTCCTCCTAATACAGCTGTCTCCTTATTTTTGTGCTTTATCCTGTGTGGAGAACCTACAAATAAAAGCCAGTGTGTTATGCTAAGTCAATCAGTCAGAGAAAGACAAATACCGTATGATTTCACCTACATGTGGAATCTAAAGAACAAAATAAACAAAACAGCAACAGAGTCATAGATACAGAAAACAAACTGATGGTTGACAAAGGGGAGGAGAAATGGGGGACTGGGTGAAAAAGGTGAAAGGATTAAGAAGTACAAATTTTTTAGCTACAAAATAGTTATGTGGATGTATAGTACAGCATAGAAAATATAGTCAATAATCCTATATAATAAAAGGCTAATATGCAAATTGACTGAGTGGTGAAAAACCAGTCGCTATGATGCACATTGACCACCAGGGGGCAGACGCTCAATGCAGAAGCTGCTCCCTGGTGGTCAGTGCGCTCCCACAGGGGGAGCGCCGCTTAGCCAGTAGCCAGACTCATGTCTGGCCAGCTCGGTGGCAGTGGCGGGAACCTCTCTCCCACCTCCGAGGCAGCACTAAGGATGTCCAACTGCCAGCTTAGGGGAGCAAGCCTAAGCTATCAGTCGGACATCCCCCAAGGACTCCTGATGCGAGAGGGCACAGGCCAGGCTGAGGGACCCCCCTCCCAGAGTGCATGAATTTTGTGCACCAGACCTCTAGTATTGTAATAACTATGCATGATGCCAGGTGGGTATTTGAATTATTGAAAAGGGAATCACTTTGTAAATTATGTAATTATCTAACTACATGCTCTACACCTGAAACTAATATAAAATAATTAAAGGCCTGGTGCACAAAATTTGTGCACTCAAGGGGGGCGGGGTCCCTCAGCCTGGCCTGTGCCCTTTCACAGTCCGGGAGACCTTGAGGGATATCTGACTAATGGTTTAAGCCAGCAGTTAGACATCCTTAAGGCTGCTGTGGAGGCAGGAGAGGCTCCCGCCACTGCCGCTGCACTGCCAGCCATGAGTCCAGCTTCTGGCTGAGCAGCACTCCCCATGTGGGAGCGCACTGACAACCAGGGGACAGCTCCTGTGTTGGGTGTCTGCTCCCGGTGGTTGTTCTGCTGTTCAGTCAATTTGCATATTGGCCTTTTATTATATAGGATAGTGAATATCAACTGTAACAGAAAAATTTAAAACTAACTAAATAGATAATTTAAAAACTTGCAAAAAAATCTGAAGATAACTCACCAAAATATATACACAAATGACAAATAAGCATATGAAAAGATGCCCCAAATCTTTTGTCATTAGGAAATTGCAAATTAAAACAATAATGTGGGCCCACTATATACCTTTTAGAAAAGCTTAAAAAAAAATTTAAATTACAATACCAAATGCTGGTGAGGATGTGGACAAACACAGAAACTCTCATTTATTGCTGATAGGAATGAAAAATGGTACAGCCACTTTAAATGACAGTTTAAATGGCACTTTATTTTTTTAAAAAATATATTTTTATTAATTTCAGAGAAGAAAGGAGAGGGAGAGAGAGAGAGAAACATCAATGATAAGAGAGAATCATTGATTGGCTGCCTCCTGCATGCCCCTCACTGGGGATGGAGCCCACAACCCAGGAATGTGCCTTGACCAGGAATTGAACCATGACCTCTTGGTTCATAGGTTGACGCTCAACCACTGAGCCATGGCAGTTAGGCAGTTTGGCAGTTTCTTAAAAAACTAAACATACTCTTACCATATGATTCAGCAATTGTACTCTTAGGCATTTATTCAACTGATTTAAAAACTTATATTTACACAAAAACCCTATGTACCCACTCAGCAATCCCACTTCCGGGAATATATCCTAAGAACCCCCATATACCAATCAGAAAGAATATATGTACCCCTATGTTCATAGCAGTGTTATTTACAATAGTTAGGATCTGGAAACAGCCTACATGCCCATCAATAGGTAAATGGATAAAAAAAGCTGTGATGCATTTATACCATGGAATACTATACAGCAGTAAAAAGAAGCTCTTTCCATTTGGGACAGCATAGATGGACTGGGAGACTATTATGCTAAGTGAAATAAGCCAGTTAGAGAAAGACAAGTATCACATGATCTCGCTTATATGTGGAATCTAATAAACAAAATAAACTGATAAACAAAATAGGTCCAGAGGCATGGATGTATTGAACAGAATAACAGATCTCATTGTGGGGTGTGGGGATAGGACAGGAAGAGATTAACCAAAGATCATATATGCATACTAGAGGCCCAGTGCATGGATTCGTGCACCTCTGGAGTCCCTCGGCCCGGCCTGCAGGGATCTCACCCAGTCCTGATGGGGCCATCAGTGCCGATTGAGGCCATCTCGCCCAGTTTCAATCGGCTGGACCCAAGCAGCAAGCTAACCTACCAGTCAGAGTGTCTGCCCCCTGGTGATCAGTGCACATCATAGCAACTGGTCAAATGGTCAAACTAACGGTCGGACACTTAGCATATTAGGCTTTTATTATATAGAATTGCATAACCAATGGACACAGATAATAGTGTGGAGAAGGTCTGGGGTGGGGTGGGAGTTGGATGGAGGGGTATAAAATAGGGAAATTGGGACATCTGTAATACTGACAACAATAAAAAAATTAAAAATTATAAAAAATGGGCAGAAGGATAAAACATACCTACATACAAATGTTTATAGCAGCCTTATTAATAATCACCTTGTTAGTGCCTGCAGACCCAGGGGAAGATCCTGGCACTGAAAATGTACTTCCATGAGTGGATGGCAGGGAAATACAAAAGAAAGAAGCTGGCCACTCCAGCCTGGTAATTAATAGAGTTTATTAAGGGAGGCTGCAAAGTGAAATGGCTCCTTGAACCACTTAGCATGCACCAGAGAATCATATTGGGGAAGTATAGGGATAGCCATGTGTACAAGTATGTGACTGATATCAGGTACGGGAAATTGCTTTACATGCTTGGCCAGCTCAGATCAAGCTTGTACCAGGAGGCAGAAGACAGGCGCTGGTTTGTGTCAAAATACGAGGTGATTAAGATCAAAACAGTCTTCAAGTGAGTTTCATGATGAACATTGTCCCTTTTGACAAGCTGGACCCAAGCAGACTTCCTTCGTACCCCACCCCTCTTGACCAGCTCTTAGAATTTCACATGGCCCCTCCTTTGCCAGGTACCCTAAGCAGTCAGCAGGGGCTTCAGTAGCAGGGAGACAGCTTGCTGTGTTGCCAGTTGACTGCATTGGAGACATATTCGTCAGCAAAAATACAGACACATGCAAGAAAATAGACAAATTGAGAGGAGCAGTCCAAGTATTAGTAATGATTTTTTTTACCATGTTCCCAAAAACCCAAACCTGTGTGTTTAGTAGTCAGCTTGGCTTGGGGGTTGGGTCACTTACGGCATTTACTTGGGTTTTCATGTGTAAACCAAGAAGAGCTATGAGTGCATTCAACTGGTGTAAAAACAACATTTAGTTTGGATGATGGCACAGGAGCCCCCTTGTGAATGTGTAATGACACCTAAGGCCATCCTGCCTGGGCTGACTGGCAGACCCTGAGCAATGGATGAACAGATTACTCTAACACACATTTCTGTAAAAGAGGGGGCTAAGGCACTACTTGGCTATCGCCACCAAGTAAACCTGTTCGCCTGCCTCCTTAAGTTTTTATTGTCATAACAGCTTGAACTAAAATTAACCTCTAGGTACAATCAGCAAGGTAAGTATCCTTGGGAAAGGATATGCTTCCTCAAGGTCGGATCTTTAAAGACTACACAGAGATTCTAGCAAAACACCCCCGGGGGATCAGACTTGTTTGGAAAAGTCAAGGTAGGGGCTGCTGCCTTCAGCAAGGTCCCTGCAGAGCCCCCTGCTCCCCCCCCCCCCGACCTTTCAGAGAATCCTCCTTATGGACATTCCAACCAAGTCCCGTGCTTCCCCCACACCATCCTACTTTGTAGAACAGCTTTTCTCAGTGACCTTTCAGTATTTCACAAGGACAGACTGTGGACTATCACTGAGAGTTTGTTGAGTAAACTTAGTCAGGGTTCCTATGGGGATGATTGCATCTTCCAAGAATGAGCCCATTGCAAGAAGACGTTTCCATCAAATTCCCCATCTGTAATGAAATACCACAGTCAACTGGTCAAATGGACCACAGTCACGCCAGTCTAAGTTTGGAAAGGCAAATACTTGTAGGGACTTGAATGGGAGATTTTCTCCTTCTATAAGAATTACACTTGTAGCCTGGTCTTCAGATGTTAATGTGGCCCGAGCTTTAGGAATCTGGCCAGGCTGTGTAAACCATGTTATGTTGGCAAGGGGAGGTGGCACTATTGAGCCTAAGAGGTGAATAGGCAGGGGAATATGCTAGACTAGGACCCCTACCTTCTCTCTTCCAGTGGTGCATATCCAAGTCCACCTATCCCATGTTTCCACAGGTCCTGATTACATTAGAATGACAGGATCCCACCAGAAACTGAGCAGTTTCTCCCCACCATGGGCGTGAAGCAAACGACTCATCCTAGTGAGATGTCCTATTACAGATTCCAGCAAACAGTCCCCTTTCCAGGGACAGTAGGGCTTGGCGTGTTCAGTATCAGAGATCATTCATCCAGTGCCAGTATCGGGACTTTTGCTGTGTCCTTTGTTTTCCATATCTTGACCATATTGGGTGTCTCAGCCTGAGTTCCTAATCTGGCATATAGGGCAATAGGCCCCATCGGTTGATTATTTAAATGTGTACACGCCTGGGAAAGTATCTTTGTCTACCGGGTGTTAGTAATTTTTCCAGTTAGTAATTTTTACCTGTTGTTAGAATACCATTTTCCTGTTCCATCAACTCAGCTGTCTGTGGGTTATGTGAGAGGTGGAATTTCCATTTAATAACATGTTCTTTTGCCCATTCCTATGCATCATGCCCTTTGAAGTGTGACCCCCCCCCCAGTCGCTATCTATTTGACAGGGGTACCCATACATAGCACTTAACTGTTCTAGTCCCTTTGTAGCGGCAGCTTGATCAGCTGGCTTACATGGAAAGGCTTGTGTTAAACCGGAGGCTTTGTGGACACACACCAGAGCACATTTGGAGCCTCTACTCAGTTGAAGAAGGCTATGTCCGTTTGCTCACCCCTTACCAGTTGGGCACTTCAGTGGATGGCCCTGGATCCCCGTGGCAGTCATCTAGGGCCGTGGTCGGCAAACCACGGCTTGCGAGCCACATGCGGCTCTTTGGCCCCTTGAGTGTGGCTCTTCCACAAAATACCACGTGCGGGTGCGCACGTACAGTGTGATTGAAACTTCGTGGCCCATGAGCAGAAGTTGGTATTTTGTGGAAGAGCCGGTATTTTGTGGAAGAGCCACACTGAAGGGGCCAAAGAGCCGCATGTGGCTCACGAGCCATGGTTTGCAGAGCCGCAGTTTGCCAACCACTGATAGGGCACTGTTTGGAACAGACAGGACAGGATGCAACTGCATTAACCAGATCACTGCATTTTAAAGGCAGCCCTGCCTCCTTAGTCATGTACCATCTCACTCAGGCATTCCAATGCCTATTCTTCCGAATCTGTCATGTCAACTGACAGGTCAGTAGCTAACACACATATTTTTGCCAAAGCATGCACTTTCTGGGGGTGTGGATGCCCTCCGAGGAAGGTCATAGAAAACAATGAGATCTGCCTCCCTCAGGCTCTTGTGGGCAGCCCAAATATTTTCCCACATCTCTTGTCCCCATAAAGGTTTGTTCATAATCATCCACCCCTTCTCTGTCTAACATCACCCGACCCACAGGGTCACTCTATTTAACACAGCCCAGCGGTCAGTGTACAAAACCCGGGTTCGTGTGTAAGGGACTAATCAGACAGCTCTTAATTCAGCCCAATGGCTACTGTGGTTTGTCCATGTTTCCATCCAGATAGTATCAGGGGACGGTTAATTGGCAACTGACATCGGGCAGACAGAGCCATCAGTGTACCAGGATCCAGCAGAATTCCCCCTATTCCTTCTTTACAGGTTGAAAGGAGGGGCACAGGGATGAAAGCAGTAGCATTTGGAGGCTCTACATATTCAAGAGGACTTAGCAGTTGCTTCATCTCTAAAGATAGAGTACTATCTGACAGAGCACTCCTCTGCTGCAAACAGGCCTGCCATGTAGTCTGTGTGGGAGTCTCCCCTGGCAGAGCCAGCCTGGTGGGACATGACCCAGCTCTTGATGGAAAGGCACATTCTTAATGTAACCAACAGTTCCCTGGTAAGTGGCTCCACCTGCAGGAGCGCTGTGTAAACTGCCAGAAGTTGCTGTTCTGCGGAGATATTTCTGTTCTCTTCCCCTTTCCACAGTTGGGATCAGAACCCAAAGGGCACTATTTTCTATAATGTCCATCTCATGTCTCCTGGGGTAACCAAACCTAATTGGAATGGTAACCCATGTGTGAGGTTCCAAGGGCTTTGATCTGTTTGACCAGGTTTGTTTTTGTGTTTGTTTTTTTCTTGAAGGTGGTATGCTGTTTTGACCCCGGTCCCACGAATGTCTCTCTCTTTGTAACTAAAGGGTATAAAGGATAAAGCTATTGTGATAAATGAGGTGTAAATGTTCACCAGTATCACCAAATCCCACAGAAGCTTGTACCTTTCTCACATTTTTTGGTATGAGGTAGGCTCATACTTTATCTATTTTAGCCTCAAGCACAACCTGGATCTCACCCAACTGAATGACTCCCAAGAACTTTACTACAGTTCCTGATCCTTGGGTTTTTTCCAGATTCACTGCCCAGCCCCTCTCCTGTAGGTGGTCCAGCAAGGCCTGCAGGGTTTTATATCATCAATGTAATGAGCCCATTTCACTGGGGCTGGGAAAGAAAACAATGACAAATCCCCGGCCACCACTTCACAGGATGTGGTGAGGAAAGCCCATCATTGCTCCTCCCAGGTAAAGGCAAATTGATATTGGGGCCCAACAGCTGGAGGTATGGAAAAAAAAAGCATTGGCTAGGTCCCGCACAGCATGATATGTTCCTAGGACCACCTACTATAGTGGCAATATTAGGCACAGCCACATGAATAAGGGGCACTACCTTATTGAGCTCCTTATAATTTATTGTCATTTTTCAAGAGCCCCTTGGGCTGTTAAAGGCCCTGTGTGCAGGATGCACAATGCCTCACTTGGGGGAGCTCTTGGATAGTTTTCCCTATTTCCTTATGTGTTCCAGGTGATCATGTTTAACTGTCACCACTTTTCCCTCTGGTGGCAAAGGAACTGCCTCCCAATTGGCATTGCTCTCTGATTTAATTAATTCTAGTCATAGGCAGAATCCCCAATGCAGGTTTATAAAGTCTGGCCTTGCAAGATATTGATGCTGAATATGTTTTCTAGAAGTGGGGAGATGAGACATACTCCCAATGGGGGAGAGTACTCAGTTTGCAGAACCAGGGGAAATATTTTGACCATTTACATACTAGCTTCCATAGCCATTGATAGCACTGAGGGGGCCAGGGAATTGCTGAGGATTTCCATATATTAGAGTACATTCAGCACCAGTGTCAACTCAACCAAAGTAGTTACCCTGTGTTCATTTCTGGGGGAACCAATGGATGATGAGTTCCTCATGAGGCCTCTGATTGCCCACGGTGGCCTCCACCTGAGGACAATCTTAGCCTTCATCCTATACTGGAGAGGGGCCAGGGGTTCAGGAGCAGAAGTAGGGTTGAGAAGGTGAGCCACAGGGGATTTTTAGGACAATGAAACAATTCTGTATGAAAGGGTAATGGCCAATAAGTGATATTATGCATTTGTCAAAATGTATAGAGTTTTACAATACATACAGTGAACCTTAGTTATACAAAATTTTAAAAAGCCATTTAAGAGACTGGATCCCAAGGAATGAAGACTGAAACTTGAAAATCTAAGTGTATTATAAATGTATCCTATGGAATACAATGAGGCATCCAACCAATGTAAAATAAAATCTCAGAAGGCTCCTCTAAATCTGTTGAGGTGTCTTCTGGGGGAGCCAATGGTATCAATGGTTTTAAAGCTTTCCATAACCCCACTAGCACTGCATTAGGCTGACAGTCAATAAGTTCTTTGGGGTGCCTGTGGCAACCAGATGGTGCCAGATTTGCTTTCAGGTTATTCTCACAGGACCTTTCTTCCCTGCTGACAAAGTAGATGGGTTGGCCATCTATTTCTATGTGGAGGAGTGGCCCATATGTTAGACATGTGTCGACCACAGTGAGAGTATAGGGCCACCCCGAAAAAACCAGCTGGCCTCATGTATTTGTTTGAAGAACTACACATTGCACTCTGCAGCAAGAAAGGAAAGCACATGGCCGCAACTATAGGCTAGCCCGTCTATTGGGTGGGTTGATTGACTGCCGATGCCCAATTAAAGGCAGAAGCCAGGGTTAGGAAATTGGAGGCATATCTAAGGGAAACACACCAGAAATAAACACAGGGTAACTACTTTGGTTGAGTTGACACTGGTGCTGTATGTACTCTAATGCATGATAATCCTCAGAAATTCTCTGGCCCCCTCAGTGCTATCAATGGCCATGGAAGCTAGTGTGTAATGGTCAGAAAATTTCCCCTGGTTCTTCAAATTGGGCACTCTCTCCCATTTCCCCCTTTTCTTTCACTCTGTCTGAGTTCCAAATCCTTACCATAGCTTGGATGTTCTCTGGAGACTGGTGTGTTTCCCCTAGATCTGCCTCCAATTTCCTAACCCTGACTTCTGCCTTTAGCTGGGCTTGGGTAGTCAATCAATCCACCCATGAGACGGGCTAGCCTATAGCTGCGGCCATGTGCTTTCCTTTCTTGCTGCAGAGTGCAATGTGTAGTTCTTCAAACAAATACATGAGGCCAGCTGGTGTTTTGGGGGTGGCCCTATATTCTCACTGTGGTCGACACACGTCTAACATATGGGCCACTCTTCCCCACATAAAAGTAGATGGCCAACCCACGATTTCCCCCACAGATGCCTCTTTCCCAAGGCCCATTTCTTCAGTCTCTTGCCTGGCTCACTAATTGTTAGTACACGGTCACCCAGGGAAAGGTCCCAAACTGAAAATCTACCTCCTAAGCAGAGGGCAGGGAAAGACCGAACAAAGGCGGGCCACTCCAGTCTGGTAATTAATAGAGGAAAACTTACTTATGGGGCACATCTTGGGTGGCTGCAAGATGAAATGGATTCTGAAGATGTTAAGCAGACACCAGGGAATTATATAAGGGGCAGGGAGAGAATAGTGTACTAGCCTGTAACCGCTACCAGGTATAGGAAATTGCTCTGCATGCTTGACCAGGTCAGAACAACCAGATTGTTTTCTGGATCCAGCCTGTACCAGAAGGCAGGAGAGGGATGCTGGTTTGTGTTAGAACACAAGTGATTAATATCAAAACAGTCTTCAAAGGAGTTCCTTTTAACCCAGGTCCAGCTTGCAAGTCAGACTGCCCTGGAACAGTCTCTCCTCCACACACCAAAGACTGAAAGCAACCAAGATGCCTTCAATAGGTGAATGAGTAAACAAACTGCATGTCTGTACAACAGAATATTATTCAGACATAAAAAGAAAGAAGTTACCAAACCACAAAGAGACATAGGTAAATCTTAAATGCATATTGCTAAGTGAAAAAAAGCCAGTCTAAAAGGTCTACATACCCTCTGATTCCAATTATATGCCATTCTGGAAAAGGTAAAAATATAGAGACAAAAAAATATCAGTGGTACCCAGGGGTTCAAGGGCAGGGAGTAGGGTTGAGAAGGTGAACCACAGGGGATTTTTAGGACAATGAAACAATTCTGTATGAAACTGTAATGGCCAATAAGTGACATTATGCATTTGTCAAAATGTATAGAGCTTTACAATACATAAAGTGAACCTTAATTATACAAATTTTTAAAAACTCATTTAAGAGAATGGGAATCCCAAGGAGTGAAGACTGCAACTTGAAACTCCTATGGAAACATAAAAGTCGATAGTCTGTACACTTTATAGGATGCAATTAAAATGGCATCTTACCTGTGCTGGTCTTCCTCCCCCAAATCCATAACCCTAGTCTAATCATAAAACAAACAAACAAACAAGCATCAGACAAATTCTAATAGAGGGTAATTCTACAAAATACTTGACCAGTGCCTCTCAAAACAGTCAGTCATCAATAACAGGGAAATTCTGAGAAACTGTCACAGTCAAGAGGAGCCTAAGGACAAGCCTTTAGCTATCTCATTTCCTTGGGAAGCCACACCCAAAAACAGACAAACAAAAACCTCACAGTGGAAAAAGTTCTAAAAGTAAACAATATAGGAAAACCTTCACTTGTCTCAAATCCCTACAAAACCATGTGAGAATGAATACTGAGTAGAAACTGTATAAGTGAAAAAAACATAATTTTTAATTTTAATATATTTTCAAAGTGGTGTGAAAATTGCATTGGAAATAAATCATATTAATGTAACTAATATGGGTAACCTGTTGAAAATGAGGTTACTATAAAATTTTCATGATATGAATGAAATATTATAAAGGTTATAGATATATGGTCTTATTATTACTGACTTATTCTTTAAGTAATTTTCTGTAGTATGGGGTCCTACTTGTGTAAGTAAATATTGAAGTGAGGTAATTCTGTAGATCTGTGGGTGAATTGAAGTGTATTTCTAGCATGCAAGTAGGTTTAATTTTTATATAATTTTGTAATTGATCCATAAGAAAGGGACCATTGAAAAAATGACATTTGGTATTTGTTTTTTGTTTTCCTACTGGCCAATGGTGACAAGTACTGGATATGTTTTACCCTTTATATACGTGTGTATTCTACCTTTCTTTCTTAATAGAAAACTACTTTTTCATTTGCCTGAAGAGCCTTATTGTTTTTCTTGCCAATAAATACATTTGTAAGTGTGCAAAGTTCAAAAAAAAAAACAGAGGAGCCTAAGGAGACATCCTATATAATAAAAGATATGCAAATTGACTCTAACAGCAGAATGACTGGGAATGACTGGTCACTATGACACACACTGACCACCAGAGGGCAGATGCTCAATGCAAGAGCTGCCCCCTGGTTGTCAGTGCACTCCCACAGGGGGACCTCTGCTCAGCCACAAGCCAGGTTGATGGCTGCCAGCACAGAGGTGGTAGTAGGAGCCTCTCCCGCCTCCTCAGCAGCACTAAGGATGTCCTACTGCAGCTTAGGCCTGCTCCCCACTGGCAAGTGGACATCCCCCGAGAGAATGCCAAAGGGATGTCTGACTGCCAGCTTAGGCCCAATCCCCCAGGGAGCAGCAGGCCTAAGCCAGCAGGTGGACATCCCCCAAGGGGTCCCAGACTGACAGAGGGTACAGGCTGGGCTGAGGGACCCCCCTGAGTGCACAAATTTTTGTGCACTAGGCCTCTAGTGTCAAATAAAGATAATGTGGTATCCTGAAAGGGATCCTTAAATAGAAAAACATATTAGGTAAAAACTCAGAAAATCTCAATAAACTGGCACACATAAACTGAGTACTAAAAATTGCCCATCTGACAAAAGAAACAGATACAATTTTGATTCATTCCCACTAGATGGCTATTATTTTATTGGCTGTTGTTATATTTTTATTTGACAATCTAAGGGAAGAGAGGTCAGTGTCCCTGACTAAATAATCAGGTATTGCATGTTTTAAAAATTCCTGTGGCACACCAGTTGAAAATTGCTGTTATACAGCAATCACATTGAATGGACTACATCTACCCTCAGCAAAATGCACTTCATCATTATTTGTTCACATTCTTGTCTTCCCCACTAGCGGCTGAGTTACTTGAAGACAAAACCAGGCTTCTCCATTTTGCATTTTATGTGCTGAAGTAAATTAAAGATAAGTAACATGAGCATACTGGTTTCCTCTACTTGTCACACTCCTTTTGTCCTCAGCATATGTCACCCCTCATCCAACCTTTGATTAAACCATCTAATTGAATTCAAATGATACTTCCCCCAGGAAAACTCCTTAACCAGAAGCTATCACAATTTCTTTCTCTCTGCTGAATTCCTACATAACATTTATCATTGCCTTTACCATGGACCAAACTGACTTTACATGGTTTTGAGTTAAATATCTTTAATCAAATAATTTTAAATGACTAGAAAATAACTGAATATTTATTAAGTCCTTAATGTGTCTCAAGAGTACCTCAATTTGTACTGATAAGCAAACACACCAAGGAAATAACAAAATTGACAACATAAAAAAAATTCTTAATGACCACAAATAGCCACAAAAACAAGTCAGACTCTAACTTAAAAGGCAAATGGGCTGCAAGAAGTAACACAGAACTAACTAACTAACTAACTAACTAACTAACTAACCTGCAAAGAGCTCATTTGCCCCCAGCAGGTTTGTGGTCTCCTCTCTAGTTCAAGCTCCTTGGGCTCACTTCAGAATCAGTGCTTATTTCCTTCTTTCATTCTCTGTTTGCTAAGTCGCTGCTTTAATTATGCTCAACTTAAACAGTTTGCTGGTTGCTGACAACTTGGACATCTGATTGACACATAGAGCCGAACATACTGTTCTGGTCACCTAACTATATAAAAGTAAAAAAGACCGTACAGCCTGGTGTTTATTCGCCATTGATTCCAAAATGAATGCATTTGAGAGAGAAAAAAATGAAGAGTTACCTGATCCTTGTACCAAGATGGGAAGCACGAGGAGCTGGAGGATGGGATGGAGTGGGAAGTCCATTAAATTTGATGAGAAAATCTTCTCTAACACTTGGAATACTTTCTTTTCTAACTGAAATCTAGCACTGAAATGGAATTTGCAGGTCTTTTGGTATTGTACCAAAATGTGTTACTCATTAACTTGCTCTGAAAGTTCGTTAAAAATTTCGTCACCCTCAATTTAGAACTTCCTTGTCTGCCTAATCTACAATGTTACTCAAAATCTTAGGTCTATGCATATAATTTTCTTAAACATATCTGCTTGCTATTTTGTAGCTGTCATGTCATTAGTACACAGATTCTAAAATCTCACCTGCTGGCTTGTAAGAAAATTTAATTAGCTTTTCTTTTGGGTGTGTTACTAACCTTTCCCATTCTTTTGTGTTCTATTATTTGTGTACATAACAGGTATCAAACTGGTTTTTCCACAATGAGTAAGATTGAGTGATAAGGCTGCTCTACACAGAGGTATACTAAGTTTCTAAAAATCATTTCTCTTGGCATCTAAATTCCTACAATCTACCTCTTAAACAACTGAAGTAGAAAATTTAAAAAAGTAAGTTTCAAATTAAATACTATTTACACATTAAAGTGAAAAAATTAAACACAGACACATTACTTTCATCTTATAAACTCCTCTCTCTACACACTACTTTAAATAGAGAAAGCCCTCCTTTCCCGGTGCTTTTGATTTCTATTTTATCTCCTTTAAATTTTAACCCAGCCATGTGCCTCTTGGTATTTCATGCACACAGACTCATACCAGCCTCCCCAGCATGTCTACCTCCTGCTGAGATTCTGAACAACAGTGCCCATTCATTTCAACAGTCTCATTCATTAAAGTTCAGAGTGTACTTTACCTGAACAATCCATTTGAAAGTAAAGATTTTATTCCGCTTGCACATCTGTTATTCCTGGTATAAAGATTAGTGATCTCTGGACTGTATGTTCTGTCTTACAAGGTAGGGTAGTGATCTTTAAACAGAATCTCAGACTTACACTTAATTAGCCAAACAGCCCAGGGGTGGGAATTAAAGCCAGGGCTGGGATTTGGAGCTAATACTGTCTTCAGAGAAGCAAGGTTGGGCTTGCCTTCTCTGGAGTAAGATCATTAAACAGCCTTCATTTCACAATCATATATCCATAATACCCCTGCCCTCCCCGCCCCCCCCCCCCACCACCACACACACATACATACTCACAAGCACACACACAAAATAATGTGAGCACACACAGGACACATTTGGTGTAATAGCCTTCTCTTTTCCCCTTTGTCACTCACGAATCCCTATACAAAATTACCTTCCCCTCTCATAACTTTTCCCTCTGCTTCTGCCTCAGAAGAAACAAGTTTCTCCCTTGGCATGGATGATTGCAGCCCCATTCCCCCTCCCTCACCAGTATTCCTATGACATTAGGTGTTGGAGGTCTTTCTTCTCTATCTTAAGACAAACCTTTCCTCTATCTAAATTTCAGCCTCTAAACACATACTCTAAGTTCACTACCCATGTGAGAACTGTTGTTTTGGTTAATGAGGCAGAAAAAAAACTCAGTTCCCAAGGGAAAGGAAACTATGAATCTACTACCTCTAGTGCTGGGAGCCATTCTTGAGAGAGAGGAAGGTGCATTGTGAATAAAGAGGTGTTGGGATTAGGTGCCTAATCAGTGAGTAGCACTGCCATTAGGTTGGGAAACAGAAGTGTCTATTGAGGTCAAGACTCAGTCTTTGATTCTTTTCTTGTGAGTAATAAAGATGTAAACACAGCATTATAACTTTAATAAATGACTGGGATTCCAGCATAGTGTTCTAAAGGAAATTATGTCTAAAGAATTAAAGGAAAGTGTGAAAATAATGTCTCATCAAATATAAAATATCAATAAAGAAATAGAAACCATAAAAAGGAATGAATAAAAATCCTGGACTAGCCTGGCCAGTGTGTCTCAGTAGTTGAGCATCGACCTATAAACCAGGAGGTCACGGTTTGATTCCCTTCCTCTCTGAAAGCAACAAAAACTATCCACTGAGCCAAACCGGTTTCGGCTACAATAATTTTTTTTAAATGTGTGCTAGAGGGGCTCAATGACAATTTGAGCAGGCAGGAAATCAAATCAGTAAACTTGAAAATAGGTCAATTGAGATTATCCAGTTTGAGGAACAACAGCAAAAGCATTGAAGAATGAGCAGAACCTCAGAGACCTGTGGGACACTATCCATATACCACCATACTCATAATGAGAGTCCCAGAAGAGGGGAGGCAGACAGGGGGGTAGAAATATTTGGAGAAATGATGGCTGAAAACTTCCCATATTTGATGAAAAATACTAGCCTATGTATCCAAAAAGATCAGCAAACTATGTAGAATAAACATAGAGGCCCACAGATAGACACATCATAATTTAGCTATAAAAGACAAAGAAAGAATCTTGAAAGCAGCAAGAGAGAGCAACTCATGTGCACAAAAGATTTTCAGTAACATTAATGCTGGTTTTTCACCAGAAACTTTGGAGGTAAGAAGGCATATTGAAAGTGCTAATAGAAAATAAATCAACAAAGGACTTCATATTTGGTGCAACTATTCACCAAAAATGAAGGAAAAATTAAGCATTCCCAGGTTAAAAAAACAAAAACAAAAAACCTGATAGAATGTGTTAATAGCAGATATGCCTTACAAAAATACTAAAAGGACACCTTCAGGCTGAAATGAAATGATACATGTTAGGGATTACATGTTGGTGTGCCTCCAAAATTTATGTCTTTCTCACAGGTGTATATAGTGACTGTTTCATTGCTAATCTAATTCTAGATCTAACAAAAGATCTTGCATGTGATCCTTCTATTTTCATCTAATGAGTTACTCATAAGCAATCTCAACTTTTATTTCATTGAAACATGTGCACTCTATCAGTTTTAAAAATCTTTCCTAGTTTCCTTGACTGATCATTCCCCACATGGATTTACATTGTTAACATTGTGAAGAGAGTTTCCTTCAACAAAATCTAATGCTTTGTGGCCACCACAGGCCACATATGAAGGCTGTGAATGCTTCTTTGTGAGCCGGGAAGATATAATCAGCAATTCTTTAGCATTTACTTCTTTGGTGGGTTCACCTTCCACTTTCGAATTCTTTGACCTCTCTTTTCTGCACATTTTTCCCTCATAAGGATCGAAGTAGCTTCACAAAGACTTTGTGTGAGTAAAATTATAAAAAGGTCTTACACAAGCCAAAGAAGTATCTAGATTTCAAAATCAATGCAAAAAAAATTTTCATATAGGAAGAGAGAAGACACAGACATCATAATACTTTATGGTGAGGGTGGGATAATGTAATTTGGCTCTCTGATAATATTAGTCATTTCAATTAAAAAAAACCTTTACATATTATGCTTAGAAAAAAGAAATGAGTATATCATTATTACTAAAAATTTCCCCAATAAATGACCCAGACATTTCCTACATGCCCAGAATAGCTTTTTTTTTTCCTAATGGTAACCTGCATTTTCACATTTCAAAATCTCTACCATCCTCTCTTCTTATTCAGAAAACTCACTGCTACTAGAATTTCGGGAAAACCGTGTCCACGGGCTTTTTGTTAGAAATTCACTATACCAAAGCTTTAAATTAACACAGCAATATAATTTCTGGAGGTCCATTTTCACTGTTGATTTATTTAAGAAATATAGCAACACGCTTTAAATATTCAAAGGTTGCCTTAGGTGTACACCGAGACTAACGCTAACACCTTTGAGGACTCTATTTCATCATCCAATCAAATCTGGGGTTATAAACTCAAAGCCAATGAGTGCAGAGCAGGGGGCGGGGCTTGGGGCAAATAACTGTCAGCGAGGTTGTGCAGTTGGTTGTGACTGCTCTGGGGTGAACGAAATAGCTAACCTCTATTCTCATTTACATACCACAGGATATTCCTCCTGAAGCTTTGGATGGTGAGCCATTCCTAGCTTCCCCTTCTGGAAGTTGCCCTTCCACTCTGGTACTTTCTTTTTCAGCTTCCCTCTGAGATGAACAAATGTATTCCAGCTACGGACTCAGCCACCTCTTACCTCTTGGAGTTCCCACCTTTCCTTTGGCAGCTGATCAAGGACTTCCCCAAAGATCAACCAGTCTCTCAGTTGGAATGTCTGTCCCTTACCCCCTGCCCCATGCTCCAGTAACTTCCTCTATCAACTTTCCTAATTATTCACTTGGCTCGTGTTCCTTCCCTTTTTTTAACGAGGTACTGGGAGGAAAGCACACTGATGCTGCGGTGAATCTCCTCAGGTGCCGGGAGCTGAGCTGGAGCTGAGGGAGGAATGAGTGAAGCCAAATTAGCAGGGCAACAGACCACCCACCTTCAGAGTCTGTGAGTAAGACGCTGCTGTGTTCTGTGGTAGGAGAGTTTACTGAGAAGATAAGCTAATCCCAGTTTATCTGCCATAAACCATTAAGCAAGAGCTTGGTAGCTTGTGAAGATTACTGGGATGTTTGGGTAGGATACTTTGTCACCTTAATCCTGCAAAATGTACTGATTAAGAGGAAGAAAGAGCTCTGGCTGGTGTGGTTCACTTGGTTGAGCTTTATTCCATTCACCAAGAGGTCATTGTTGGATTCATGGTTTCGGGCCCCAACTCCAGGAGGCGGCATGCAGGAGGAGCCCATGGATGTTTCTCTCTCTCCCTCTCCCTTCCTCTCTAAAATCAATAAAAACATTTTTTAAATATATTTTATTGGTTTTTTACAGAGAGGAAGGGAGAGGGATAGAGAGTTAGAAACATCGATCAGCTGCGTCCTGCACATTCTCCACTGGGTATGTGCCCGCAACCAAGGTACATGTCCTTGACTGGAATCGAACCTGGGACCCTTGAGTCCACAGGCTGACGCTCTATCCACTGAGCCAAACCGGTTAGGGCTAAAAACATTTTTTAAAGGAAAAAAGAGCTCCCATTTTCAGAGACAGGGTGAATTAATATCACTTCTACTCCATGAGAAAGAATTTCAAAAGACTGACTGTTGAGGACAAATCTACATGTCATTTCTGAGAGGGCAGTCATTAATTAACTCCACACAAAGAGAATTTAGCCATTATCTAATTTATTGGAAACCTACATGGTAATTTCAAGACAAATCAGTATTTTTTAAATGAGATAGAGATTCATAAACTTATCCAAAGTTGCCAAAAATCAATTTAAGCTGAAGAAGTTTTAATTACATGGAAAAGCAGTCTTCTAAATTACTAAACTAGAGTAACATTAGCATTCATATGCTAATTTATGGTGAGATCATTTTCTGGGGAAAAGATTTGTTAGGAGAATTTGAAGTAGAGGTTGAAGCAGCCAAACTGAGTATTTGCCACATATTTACAGAAAAGACTTGAGTAGTTTTATTCGTTTCTAAAAATGACTTATTAGGATTGACTGTGTAAACTCTTATTAAAGTTTTCAAATAAAAAATTTAGAAATGAGAAAGTGCTTATGGGAATGTGGATCCCCACTTTTAGTTTAGGAAACAATAGTCTACTTAACTACTGTATTAAATTCTGAAAGCATGCAGAAAATGCTTTTTCTTTTTGTTCAGGCCCAGGATGTTTAGTCCTGAAGTAACAGTGGAAAAGTTAATAAGTGTCCTAAATAGTGTACTGTTAGCTAAACAAGAGCAAATATCACAATGGCATGGGCTTCTCCTAGAACAGTGCTTCTAAATAATGGCTGCTCCTTAAATCACTGGGAAACATTCAAAGTTCCCAATACTCAGTCCAATTAAATTGACTCCAGGGATGCTACCCAGGCACCTGTAGTTTTACAGCTCTCTAAGTGACTCCAATGTGTAGCCAAGGTTAAGAATCTCTCTCTTAGAGGGATAGCTGAGCTTGTTCTGGTCTACCTCCAGCTCTTTACATGTTAAAGTGAGGATAAGAAACTTAGATTTTTTTCAGGTAAAACAAAAATCAATCAAACAAAAAATCAGCTGCTGACAGCAGTAAACCAGTGTGATGCTTACTAGTGGAATTAGGTCTCATTGAGAGTTACTACAAGTCAGTCAGATGCTTACAGCTAGTCCGTGTCGCTCTCCAGTTGGACATAAACAATTGCAAAGAATATCAACATCCGATGAGGTCATTCAGAGACCGTAATAAAGTGAGAAAAAACAAAGTCACTGTGCAACCCGTACAATTATCAAACATCCCCACCCCCTGCTAAAATGAATGACTGCTGCATCTGTACCCATTACAGCTCCTTCTAGAAAAGATTTCTTGAGATGCCCAATCACAGAATTTTCCTTACTTGCTGACAAAACCCACCTATTGTAACCCCTCACTTCCTTAAAACCTCTTCAAAATTACCCAGCCATGGCCCATATCCACAATAAGTTCTTTCCTACATCGTTTCACTGAAATAGCCCGCAGTTCCCCAGGGTGAACAGTCTCCCTCACTGAGACTAAATAAATAAATAACCCAAACTTGTCAATGACGGATGTGTTTCCAGTCATCTTCGACTAAAAGTCATTGATACCCTTTCTCAGAAAAACTGACTCAGTTATATTGAAAAACTGAGCAGTGTTGCCTTTTCATTGGGTGAATCACAGTGGTCCCTAACCTTGGCTATCTATTAAAATTGCCTGGGAGCACAGACTGCAATTCAAGACTGATTGCAATAGGAATCCCTAGGGATAAGACCCAGGCACCACTATTATTGTAGCTCCCCAGGTGATTCCAAATAAAAAATAATAAATCTAGGAAGAGAGATAGAAGACACAGACTAGAAGCTATACAGGTTGGAAAACTGAGGCCAACAGCATTGAAGTAAGTTGCTCAGTCTTTCACCCTATAAGCAGCAACTCATCAGGCCTTTGCATGCAGGCCGTCTGACCAGAGTAGGCACTTTTATATTGGTGTTAACACGCTACAAAATTGGTTAATGCTCTTTACAAGGCTCTTTGAGGCAGCTGATAGGATACCAAGTGGAAAAGAGCATAAAGTATGATTATATAAGGATGAACCCAACTATGTAAATAAAACATATAAGAGCCACTAGATGCCATAACTGGATGGCTTTCTGTTTTTAAAATGTTTGTTTATATAATTATGTCAAAAGTTTTTATAGTAAGCACATATTCATTTAATTTTCTCTTTGAAATATTGATTTTGATCAGAAAAGAGCATGTACTAGTAATATATACATATTACTAGTATTATTTATATATATATATATATATATATATATATATATATATATATATATATATATAGTTGAAACTAAAAAAAAGAAGTTTAGTAAAACTAATTGATTACTTTTCAAGGCAGCCAGATCAGATGCTAATAGTGGACAGTAGAAAATGTTAAGCCACTGTTAGGAGAGAAAGAATTGGAAGAATATCCCTCAGGAAGTTTGAGAGCACCGATGTAAAACTTTCTTTACCACGGGAGCAGGTGGGATTGCAAACTGCGGCTACTATCTATTCCTTCAAACCAAGGCACAAAATAACCCTTGTTATTCCTCATCTAAGAAGTAACAATGAGACAGAACATGTAACAACCCCCCTGTTTTAAATCCTTTTGGTTTCAATATTTTTATTATGTTCTTGATTGCTGTATGGATATATAAAAGTTGGAGGAAACTTGACCCATTAGTGTTCCAAATGGTAAAAATAAGGCTATGATTGAGTATCATCATAATCTATTCATTTCTGTCTGAATAGAACAACAAAAGAGATCCTTCTCCCATCCTGCTACCCACTTTGGAATAGCCGCCATGAACATACTTCCAGAGCCTTAGGGAAGCTGAGGACAAACCCCTCAGTTGTCCATCCCCAGAGCTAAGTGATATGCACCAACTTGTGGTCCTGGCTGCAAGTGAGGTGAAAAATCTTGTCAGAGTTGGAGAGATGCCAGGTGAATAACGCTGAGTGAGCATGGGGTGACACTGGCCAATCTCCACCACTTGGGTTTGTACCTTTTTTATCTCAGCTAAATTTAAAGCATGATGGGAATGGGAGGCATCCCTAATTTTGGCAGACCCTAAGATATCACTAGAATCAAGGAGAAATAAGGGTTGTTTTTAAATTATTATCATGAAAGAAAAGCATTGGAAAGCCACCAAGAAGGCAAGTCTTACTTTCCTTTGATCCTGTGTGAGTTTTGCAGAGCGTCGAAAGAGTTGGATACAGATGGTCTGTGAGAACCAACAGGATGAGCATGAATTTGAGTACTACTAATTACACTTTCCATAACAAAGGATTTAGTGGCAGTTGGGTGGAATTTGTCAAGAATAAGTTCAATACTTATCCTCAGGACCTCCCTGAAATCATTCTAATATTGGCTTTGATCTGCACAATTGGAGGTAGGTGCAACTCTCTTTATTTTAGTTTATTCTATGGATGGATTTATAAATGCCACCGTATAGAATTTTTTAAAAGTAGCAGCAGTAGGAAATCAGAATTTTGGTCCTAAATTCATACATTTGTTCCCTGATTTTCAACTAAATGAATCCAACAAAAACCTGCCCCTGAGAAGAAACCTGTAAAGTCTAATCTTTATTCTTCATCTCTATTGTGTTAAAAAAATATTCATACTTTCTTAGTTTACTAGGTTCTGAATAGATTTAAGTGATGGGGAGAATTGAAACAGATAAGTAGAAAATCAAGGGTTGGGGGATTTTTTAATCTGTGTTATCATAAACTACAGTTTCATTCATATTTAAAAATTAGCTGTTTCACTGTTTTCTTTACTTGGACAAAGAATTTCAAAGTGATAGGTCGGAATTGTTCAGTTACTTTTTAACCACTGGGTATGGTGTCCCATTGGTTTTGTGCAAATGATAAATTATTCCTATCTCTTATGACAAGAAAAGAACACTGTAGATATCAAAAGGATGCACCTTTCTACATGCTCTGATGTAAGAATTGTATTTAAAAGAAGCAGAAGACATTAAACTGAAGAAAATACTGTAATATTGCTTATTGCACTTTATCATAATGATTAACAAAGTTAAATATTCATGCTTTCTATTATGTAGTAGCTAACTAGTAATAAGTAGGTAGTTTTTCCTCATCGGCATAATTATTATGGTTAGTTCCTCATTATTATTTAGGAATCAGTCAGATTTCACTCAAGTTTAGTTTTTATTAACCTTATTGCAGGATTGCCAAAGAAGCTACCTGATCTGTAGCGTGTGGACAAACTGCTATAGATATTTTAGTAGTAACCCAAGAACCAATGATTCTAAAGAAATGATATACTTCATAGAACAGGTCAAGCGGGAATGGATTAGTAACTACACTGATTCTTGTGCTTAAGTGTGAAGGAGGGTTTCAAATACAGGAATATAGGAAGTGAGTAGTGGATTAGTATTTCATTGTCCTCAGTGTTAAGAAATCATATTAAATTAAAGTTTTCGAAATGTAATATTTTACTGCTTTTTAATAATTACTTTTTTGCAGCAATTTTGAACCTACACTTGAAAGATTTTATAATTCCTCTCCCTGTGATACTATTTTTAATTGGATGCAGTTTTGAAATACTCAGTTTTGCATCTGACCAGGTGTGTATAGTAAATATGAGTAGTTTTTACTATAGCTAAGATTCATATAAATACAAAGATGGCTTAAGAGGATTGTTAAAATACTTGTCTCTTCACTGTTCCGCCATTTGATAGATGCTTAGGATGTGGATAACATCAGATGTGTAGGAAAAGAAACCAGGTGTGAAAAAGCTAAGCTTAGACAAGAATTGGTTACCAAGATAGAAGCCTAGAGTGACTTAGAGCTGCTATTACAGAAGTCTCATAGCAAGAGAATTCTGACAAAAAAACAAACCAATGTATTGCCTCAATTAGGAATGTTTCAATCGCATTTCCATTAGAATAGAGGCTAGTCTCTAAGTGTGCCTGGCTTGGAATGTATCAAGAAATATACACAGAACCTTGTATCTGACATTGGAAGTGAGGAGCAAGGCAAACCATAGATATAGTCCAGACAACTCTAGTATTACCACATAGTTGGGAAGAGCTGGAGTCAGAGGAGAGAGAATATACTTACTATAAAGGATATAGAATGTTGCCCTAGCCAGTTTGGCTCAATGGATAGAGCATCGGCCTGCGGACTGAAGGGTCCCAGGTTCGATTCTGGCCAAGGGCACATGCCTGGGTTGCGGGCTCGATCCCCAGTGTGGGGAGTGCAGGAGGCAGCCGATCAATGATTCTCTCTCATCATTGATGCTTCTATCTCTCGCTCCCTCTTCCTTCCTCTCTGAAATCAATAAAGAAATATATATATTTTTAAAAAGGATATAGAATGCATTATTAACACAGTAGTCATCTAACCCAATGGTTGGTGGCAATCTTTTTCTGTAAAAATAAATATAGTAAATATTTTATTTTTTTGAGCTTTTTCATTTATTTTATTTTTTTATTGTTTAGAGTATTACAAATAGTAGTACATACGTCTCCTTTTTTCCCCATTGACCTCCCCATTGCCTCCCCCAACCCCCAGCACATACCCTCACCCCCCTAGTGTCTGAGTCCATTGGTTATGCATATATGCAAGCATACAAGTCTTTCAATTGATCTCTTACGCCCCACCCCCAACTCTCCCCTGCCTTTCGTCTGTAGTTTGAAAGTCTGTTCGATGCTTCTTTGTCTCTGTATCTATTTTTGCTTATCAGTTTATGATGTTCATATATTCCACAAATGAGTGAGATAGTGTGATATTTATCTTTCTCTGACTGGCTTATTTCGCATAGCATAATGCTCTTCAGTTCCATCCATGCTGTGTAAAATGGTAATAATTCCTCTTTTCTTACAGCAACAATGTACCAGTTTTCTAATCCACTCATCTGCTGATGAACATTTAGGCGGTTTCCAAATCTTAGCTATTGTAAATTGTGCTGCTATGAACATAGGGGTGCATATGTGCATATATCCTTTCTGATTGGTGTTTCTATTTTCTTCGGATATATTCCTAGAAGTGGGATCACTAGGTCAAATGGAAGTTCCATTTTTAGTTTTTTGAGGAAACGCCATACTGTTTTCCACAGTGGCTGCACCAATCTGCATTTCCACCAGCAGTGCAAGAGGGTTCCTTTTTCTCTGCATCCCCTCCAGCACTTGTCATTTGTTGATTTGTTGATGATAGCCATTCTGGCAGGTGTGAGATGGTATCTCATTGTTGTATTGATTTGCATCTCTCGGATTATTAGTGACTTTGAGTATGTTTTCATATGTCTCCTGGCCTTCTGTATGTCCTCTTTGGAAAAAGTGTCTATTTAGGTCCTTTGCCCATTTTTTGATTGGGTTGTTTATCTTTCTTTTGTTAAGTTGTATGAGTTTACTATCAATTTTGGAGATTAAATGCTTATCAGAGATAACATTGCCAAATATGTTCTCCCATGCAGTAGGCTTTCTTGTTGTTTTGTTGATGGTTTCTTTTGCTATGCAGAAGCTTTTTGTTTTGATGTAGTCCCATTTGTTTATTTTCTCAGTTTCCATTGCCTTAGGAGTTGTGTTGGTAAATACATTGCTATGACAAATGTCTGCTATTTTGCTGACTATGGCTTCTTCTAAGATTATTATGGTTTCCCATCTTATGTTTGAGTCCTTTGTCCATTTTGAGTTTATTTTTGTGTATGGTGCAAGTTGGTGGTCTAGTTTCATTTTTTTTTTTTTTGCATGTATCTGTCCAATTTTCCCAACACCATTATTAAAGATACTATCTTGACTTCATTGTATGCTCTTGCCTCCTTTGTCAAATATTAATTGAGCATAATGGCTTGGGTCGATTTCTGGGTTCTCTGTTCAGTTACATTGGTCTCTGTGTCTGTTCTTGTGCCAGTACCAGGCAGTTTTGAGAACAGTGGCTTTGCAGTATAGCTTGATATCTGGTATTGTGATCCCTCCAACTTTGTTCTTCTTTCTCAAGATCACTGCAGCTATTCAGGATCTTTTTTTATTCCAGATTAATTTTTGGAGAGTTTGTTCTAGGTCTTTGAAGTATGCCATTGGTATTTTAATGGAGATTGCACTGAATTTATAAATTTGCTTTGGTTAGTATGAATATTTTAATTCTATCAATCCATGAACACGGTATATTCTTCCATTTGTTTGTCTTCCTCTATCTCTTTTTTCAGCGTCCTATAGTTTTCTGAGTACAGGTCCTTTACCTCCTTGGTAAAATTTATTCCTAGGTATCTTAAATGGGATTGTGTTTTTAGTTCCTCTTTCTGTGAGTTCATTGTTGATGTATAAAAAGCCATAGTCTTCTGGGTGTTAACTTTGTATCCTGCTACATTGCCAAATTTATTTATTAAGTCTATTAGTTTTTTGATGGAGTCTTTAGGGTTTTCTATGTACAATATCATGTCATCTGCAAATAATGACAATTTAATTTCTTCTATAGTAAATATTTTAGATTATGCAGGCCATATAATCTCTGTCACAACTACTCAGACCTGTCATTATAGTTCAAAGGCAGCTATACTCCCAGTAGGTAATGTGTAAGTAAATTGGCATGACTGTGTTCCAATAAGATTTTATTTACAAAACAGGCATTGAGAAATTTTGACTTAGGGACAATATTTTGCCAACACCTACTTAAGTCAGTCAGAATATGAATGAGAATGTGTGTGAAAATGATTGACTTTCCCAAACAAATTTAACCAGCGATGTAAAAAAAAAATTATGAAAAACATATATTCATGGAAGAACAAAAGCAGATCACTACTTTATTTGTCATGAATAGGTTTTATAACCATGTAATTTTGATACAAAAGCAATTTTAAGTGCAATTATTTATGACCTTTATGGAAGTTTGTTGACTTTTTGAAAAGATCAAGTTGTAAACCTTTATTACAAATTAAAAATGAGGTTCTTAAAACTCAACCTGACCAGATATGAAACAATTTAAAAACATTTAAAGAGAAAAAACAGGATTAAAAACAACAACAACAAAAATCACATGTTGTCATCATCAAAAAGAGACATCTTTAGGAAAACAATTATAAAAACCCCATGCTGCATAGATAATGCAGATAGTTCTAGTTATCTGTTCAATGGCAAAAGGCAAGCACTTAAGGTCTTCAGCTCCAATCATTTGTTTATTTCTTACTGCTGGAATTTCATATTCATTTCTTCTTGTTGGATGACTAAACTTTATAATATTTCACTCAAATATTCTGGAAAAAATAGTCTGGAAGAGATGATAAGCCTGCATTTACTCAGCCTGGTCCTGCTCAGCCTCCAGAGGGGACGAATTCTCAGCTGGTGGATCAGCTGCTTTTGTCTCTTTGCCATCTTGTGGTTTAGAGTTTTCTGGGCCTCTGCATCAGTAATTGAAGTTGTGTCAGTACCGACATTGAGGCATTCAGGTGGCTGTTGACCTTGGGTCTCATCTCCTTGATTTTCCTTATCTTCTTCATTGCCATCCTCTCTCAGCTGTCTGGTGAGGAGGGTCCCTGTGGAATCATGGTCTATAGCCCCAATACATATTCTGTCTCACTGGTCTATCTTGTTCCCCTACACCCTGGTTGTCAGCACCCTCCATCACTTCTCCCTGGACAGGAGGGTTGGAATTCTGTAGTCAACACCCATAGAGTCTCCTCAGGGAGTAAGGTGGGAACCCTGGCCAGTGGGAGGGCGGGCACTGTTGGGCCTGGCCTTCAGGATCACTCTCTCATCCCTCATTCTTTTTTTAAAAATATATTTTTATTGATTTCAGAGAAGAAAGGAGAGAGAGAAACATCAATGATGGGAGAGAATCATTGATCAGCTGACTCCTACATGCCCCACACTGGGGATGGAGCCGGAAACCCAGGCATATGCCCGACCAGGAATTGAACCGTGACCTCCTGGTTCATAGGTTGATGCTCAACCACTGAGCCTTACCAGCTTGTCTCATCCCTCATTCTTTTCCCCACTCTCACTTTTCTGGTAATTCTGCTGGTAATTACCACGTGGGTAGCGTCTGTAATGGTTCCAGTTTGCTGCATATTTACGGCCTTGCACTGGAACTCCTCCACCAGGGCCTGTAGCATTTGCCTCCCCGAATCCTTTTCTCCTTCAACAACACCATACTCCACAGTCTTTCCATCTCCTATACTGCAAAGGTACTTCCTGGGGTTATTCTTCTTTATGGCAGTCTGATGTACAAATACGTCTTCCTTGAGGTCATTCCTGTTGATGAAACCATATCCATTTTTTACATTAAACTATTTCACTGTTCCCAAATCTTCCCTGTGAAGACCTTCTTGTCCCCACCCGCAGGCACCACTGATGTGAGGCCGTGCAGGTCAGGGCTCCCTGCCCCAATGCCCTGTGGTGTCAGACTTGGTGTCAGCAGTGCTGAGGGGGTGGGGGCAGTGGACGGCTGCTGGGTCCCGACTCCTCTGCTCTTGGTTGCTGTGATGGTGACCTGGGCCAGCTGTATAGCTGGGCAGCTGCTGCTCTTCTACTGATGGGATGGAAACTAAGCTAGCAGGGCTGCACAGGGCTCTCTGGGGTCCATTCTCCATCCCCACTACTGATCAAACTCAATCTTAAGTACTTCTATAAACTTTACTATTTGACAATAATTCTTTACTCTTCGTGCAAGCTAATACGTTAGCCTGCCACAGTTTCATGATCCTGGTAAAAACCATACGACGCCTGGACCAGCTAAAAAGAACTCTATCACTCAGGGCAATTGCAGAAGCCAGAATGTCAGCGTTTTCTTGTGCCTGTTCCATGAGTCCCAGCTCCCAGAGAGAGAACTAAGAGGGCCAGATGAAACACACACCATGGGTTGAATTACAGGAGAAGAAACTGAGCTTAGAGAACTTGGATAGTTTCTGATGCACAGTTAGCTCACCTGTCCTAAAGAGTTATTATCTTTGGTGCACTGAACAATATAGTAAATGTGGCCCTTGCTCTATCTTCCAAACTTTTTATTCACTCAAACATTCTGGAAAAGATAGTCTGGGTGAAAAGCAACCAATGCCTCCACTCATAAGACCCAAGAAGCACAAGAAACAACGAGAATCAGCTCCCACATGCATAGATCTCACCCAACTCAGTAGGTGCTCAGTATATCCTTATGGAATGGATGGTGGATGGATGCTCAGAATAGAATTCATAAATATCAACTAAATATTTTGTGATAAACAACACAAATTAGTTATTTCATGAGCTGCATTAACTTTCCACACACTGCTATTCTTTCACACACAACTTTCTGTTTAAGCCATGGCTAGCTATTTGTAGTTTCTAGAATTTGATATGATTGCTTACTCCTTTGTGGGTTTTATGTATGATAATCCATCTGTCTGAAATGTCTTCCTCCCTCTTGTATGCCTGAAAATCTCCTAAATATTTCTAGGGACCATGTAATGTACTTCCAAGTTAAAAAAATAAAATGTGCATAGATATGTGCAGTAACTTTCCACTGTAATTGACATTAATCTGATGGAAAATTATAAAAATCTGACAGTTAAGACATTAGCACTTATTACATTATGATGTATGTTTTCCTCTTTTGTTGGAGATAAGAGTATCTAACATGTAGTCTATGCTAATAGAAGGATAGATAAATAAGAAAATGACATATTTTTATATTATTAGGTCCTAAGATATGCTCATGCCATACAATGGATGGATTCACAATTATTTTATTATTTATTTACACCAGTAATTATCTTTAATGTTGCATTTGACATGGATGTTTACATGTTCCAGAAGTTATTTTGGCAGGTAAAAAGTATTCTTTTCCAATAATATCATTCACTAATGAACCACCACATTTTATCTATGTTTAGATTTTTAAAAGTTTTCCTCAAAATTAGGAAACAAAGAAGAAAGGGGGAAAGTGCAAGGTGTAAAAGAAGTAAAATAAACTTTATATTTTAGTGAATATGCTATATCTTGACAAATGGCTAGTCTACTGAAGACTTGGGGAAAAAATTATGGAAGAAAAAACAATCCTGAAAATATGAGTGATAGAACTTAACACTAGTTATGATTTTAACTCTGTCATGCTATAAGAGACCTATTGTGAAATCTATTAGGTCTAGTGAAAGAAGTTTATTAATAAAAGTGATGTTTTAAATACTCTCCTTCTAAAACTTCCCAAACCCACATGGAGAAGAAAAAGACAAAGAAGAATATTTACAGAAACAACTATAACTCTAATTTATAAACTGTTGTGATTTTTTTCTAATTATGTGAGATTTTGACCTCATCAAGAAAAGACTTTGAGGTAAAACACTACAGATCTTAAAGCAGAGGTGCATTTCTTTCAAATTAACAAAAACAATTTTGGCCCTAACCGGTTTGGCTCAGTGGATAGAGCGTCGGCCTGCGGACTAAAAGGTCCCAGGTTTGATTCCGGTCAAGGGCATGTACCTTGGTTGTGGGCACATCCCCAGTAGGAGGTGTGCAGGAGGCAGCTGATCAATGTTTCTCTCTCATCGATGTTTCTAACTCTCTATTCCTATCCCTTCCTCTCTGTAAAAAATCAATAAAATTAAAAAGAAACAATTTTGTAAATATAAGGCCATTACCTAAACTATATTAGAAACAAAACTATTAAAACAATGTATACTTGAAAGCGTCTAGAAAATGGAGGTTATACAAATGACCCAAAAAAATGAAATTAAAAAGAATATCTTCTGATATAATAAAAGGCTAATATGCAAATCAACCAAACGGCAGAATGATAGGTGATATGACGTGTACTGACCACCAGGGGGTAGACACTCAATGCAGGAGCTGTCCCTGGTGGTCAGTGTGCTCCCACAGGGGGAGCACCACTCAGACAGAAGCCAGCCTCATGGCGGGTGAGCGCAGTGGCGGTGGTGGGAACCTCTCCCGTCTCCGTGGCAGCACTAAGGATGTCTGACCGGTGGCCATCAGTCAAACTTCCCCTGAGGGCTCCCAGACTGCAAGAAAGCTCAGGCTTGGCTGAGGGACACCCTCCCCCCCCCCCCCGAGTGCACAAATTTCATGCACTGGGCCTCTAAAATATATATATATATATATATCCAGCAACTGAACAGTGGAATGACCTGAATGACCGGTCAACCAGTCGCTGTGATGTGTACTGACCACCAGGGGGAAGACGCTCCCTGGTGGTCAGTGTGTTCCCACAGTGGGAGTACTGCTTGGCTGACTAGGATGAGCGGTTCTCCCACAGTGGGAGCAGCTGCTCAGAGGGCGGGTCCACAGCCGCTTGGCTGACCAGATGAGAGGCACTCCCACAACAGGCAATCCCCACAGGCCATTCCCCCAACCAGTGCATGAATCCATGCACTGGCCTCTAGTAGAGATATAAAAGTAGTTTGGTCTGGTGATTTCTGCCTATCTGTCTCCTGAGTCTGTTCAACTCTGGAGGTCAGCTGAGGCAGGAGGATGAGCTAGATCATTGAAGGGCCCTGCTCATGTGTCTGTTGGTTGGTACTAGTAGTGTTGGATTTAGGCAATAGGAGTCACTGCCACACATTATCTCATCATCTAGGACAGTGATGGTGAACCTATGACACATGTGTCAGAGGTGACACGAGAACTTATTTTTTTGGTTGATTTTTTTGTTGTTAAATGGCATTTAAATATATAAAATAAATATCAAAAATATAAATCTTTGTTTTAATGTGGTTGAAAATATCAAAAAATTTCTATATGTGACATGGCACCAGAATTAAGTTAGGGTTTTTCAAAATGCTGACATGCTGAGCTCAAAAGGTTCGCCATCCCTGATCTAGGAGGTTATTTCAGGACCAGAGGCCCGAGGCACAAAATTCGTGCACAGGTGGTGGGGTATCCACAGCTGAGCCTGCACCCTCTCCCAATCCAGGGCCCCTTGGAGGATGTCCAATCGGGCCTAAACTGGCAATCAGACATCCCTCTTGCAATCTGGGACCACTGGCCCCTAACCACTTGCCTGCCTGCCTGATTGCCCCTAACCCCTCTACCTGCCTGCCTGATTGCCACTAACCACTCACCTGCCTGCCTTATTGCCCCTAATCACTTGCCTTCCTGCTTGCCTGATTGCCCCTAACCACTCACCTGCCTGCCTTATCACCTCTAACTACTTGCCTGCCTGCCTGATCACCCCTAACCATTCTGCCTGCCTGCCTGATTACCCCTAACTGCTCGCCTGCCTGTCTGATCACCCCTAACTGCCTCTGCCTCAGCTCCCACCTCCACCTCCACGGCTTCATTTGGAAGGATGTCCAGAATGACATCCGGAAGGCTGTTTGGCTGTCCAGTCTAATTGGCATATTACATTTTTATTATTATAGATTCTTCACAGTGGGTGCAGAGTCTCAGACATCAATCAACAGGAGAGGGAAAGCTGGAATTTGCTAGTGCTTTTCAAGTTTCTCCTTGCATCATGTGTGCTCTTATTCCTTTTAGCCAAAATGAATCACACGACTGACTCAAAGTCAGAGTGAGAGATAACCACGCAAGGGTGTGGCTTCAGGAAGCAGAATTGCTGCTGCCACTTTAGCAAACAACATGCCATGTAATTTATTGAAGTATCAACAACAGCTATGTGGAAGGACAAGGATTTGGGCCTCAGTCCTCTTGTCTCAGAGCCTACTTTAATGTATTCCTCCAAACAGGATTAGTAATATAACAATTCTGGCCACTAAAACCTAGGAAATGAGAACTTACCCACCCTAGAAGTAACTGTTCTACAGAGCCTTTATTTTCTCTCACTATCCTGATGCTATCATCAAGCTTTATCCAGAGAAGACTCCTCTCAGTACTGCCACATAAACAGTCTATTATGGTTCTGCCACTTCTAAAATTGGGTTAAAGATGTATGATCAACTGACTTAACCCAAATCACTCAGCACTAGCACCTGCACCAGGCCTCCTGTGCTATAGTTCGATGCTCACTTCCCAATTGACTCTGTATGAGTGTCTCTGTACAAGTGAGAGAGCTAAGTAATCAGAAGGCAGTAAGAGCATTTAACAACATTATTATGAAATCATTATAATTGCTCTTTTATTTTATTATTTTTAAGTGAGATAATTGGCATGTATGTAACATTATATTAGTTTCAGGTATATAATATAATGATTTCATATCAAAATAAGTCTAATTAGCATATAAATATGCGATGTGGCAGAATTAACTATAGCCACCATACTGTATATTGCATCCCCATGATTTATTTATTTTATAATTGGAAGTTTGTACTTTTTGAACATTTCACCCATTTCATCAACCCCCCTCCCTCAGCCTCTGACAACCACCCATCTGTTCTCTATATCCATGAGTTGTTGTTTTTTTCTTTTAGAGTCCACATATGAGTGAGTTCATATGGTATTTGTGTTTCTTTGTCTGACTTATTTTACTTAGCATAATGTCCTAAAGGTCTATCCATATTGTCACAAATGGCAAGATTTCCTTCTTTTTGTTAAGGCTAAATAATACTTCATTGTGCTATATATATATATATCATATTTTCTTTACGCTTCACATTCATCCATTGATGGACATTTAAAGCTGCTTCCATGTCTTGGGTATTGTAAATAATACTTCAATGAACATGGAGTGCAGTTCTAAATTCTTATACATAATTTCAGGACAATCACATTTTCCCAAGTCCATTTGGGAGTAAAGCTGATAAGTAGACATCACAGGTAGAATATAGGAAAGTAAAAGATGATGGTGGGAAGTCAGAAGGTAGGTAGGTTTTTCAGCCCTAAAATAACAGAATTTTTCTTTCCAAATTGTCTATAGTCTATAGACCTCTGCTATTTCTCTACATTTTTTCTGTTATCATATTTTCTCTCTCTTTTTCTTTTTTGACACCTTTTTTTAACTTGTGTTCATTTTTTATGTTATAGACTATGTTTCAGTTTTTATGCATAGTCAAATGTGTATGCATGTATATGTATGCATGTATTTAGGGTATGTTTGTATATACCTCACACATACATAGCTATATTTAATAGCTTTATCAAGAAAATTAAGTTTCTTTTTAAATTATAATACAGTATTTCCTAGGTCCTAAGAATCTCATTGCAATATATGCCTTTTATTTCCAGAGTCGTAAGCACATAGTTGTTAAATAAGATAACTTAAATTTTCTGTTGATGAGTTGCGTGTGATTGTACATCTTTAATAATCCTGCTGGTCTGCTTTTTAAAAGTCAATCTAATTTTTCTATATGTAAAATTTATTTGCAGATCATTTTAATTACAATTCCTGGATGTTTTATCAATTATACCTTAATTCTTTGGTATCTGACATCTATGAATAAATTACGTTTGAAAACCACCCCATGGTTGTTATTTGCATCTATCCTTATGAGTTCAGATCCCATGCTGACTGCAGCTGCTGTAAGAGACCTTGGTAGGTATATTTTTCTCCTTTCCTATATTTAAAATATCATATTCTATATTTAAGTTGTCGATTTTTAAGATCTGTTTACTGCTTTTCATGATGTGAAGTGTGTCACTGGGGCCTTGGGACTGAGCGTAGAAATTTGGGTGATGATGGTTAGAAAAGAATGAAATGCAAGTGATGACCGATCGATCAATGTGGTGATGTCGCGCTCTCCCGGGCTGGGCCTACGCCGTAAAATGCAAGTGACGGGCTTACTTATTACATTTGGTTTAAAGTCTTATATTCAATTATGGAATAGATCAGGGGATTATTTAGAATCCTCGACTTTGTACATGCTTCTACCTTGTACCAACAGAACAGTTCTGGGGGCTTTACAATATTGCACATATATTTTGGTGACATTTGTATGGCCCAACACCTTTTTTCCTTTGAAAACACTGTCATTAAGATAATGCCAATTACAAAAAAAAATGCCTTCTGAGTCAATGTCATCATTTGAACCAAAAGCCTGAGAAGTACAAAACAACAAAATCACTAATCATACAGTATTTTAGTGTGTACTATTTTGGAGAACACATATATATTTAAAAGTAAAATACCAAATCAATGTAACCCATTGAAAATCTGAGAGCCTTATTTAAGAAAAGCAAAAACCTAATTTGTTTTTCCCCCACCACTTTTTAATAATGAGAATTAGAGCATTGGTTTTAAAAAAGAACACACACACACACACACACACACACACACACACACGCTTATTCTTTTATTTTATGGCCAGTTAAAGGGGAAAGAGCTATCTGAGGCAGGGAGAAATAGAGTAGGGGAGACACATCAAGTGTATCTATATGAATAAAAGGAAGCCAAGTCTTCAAAACAAGGAGATTAATAGTGTGAGGTAGACTCTAGAAGGAAGTGCCAGCATTATAAACTATCCTTGCCTCTATGTCACTCTGTCAGTGCCAGCCTCTTTCTACTCAAAAGATTTGGGGGGAGTTCTTTTCTACCTGAGAGCATTCCATACTTCCCTTAACTTTGTAATCTGATAATCTAGTTAGTATTCCACTAGTTTCCTGGCCTGCCATTGTTGAATTTAAAATATTTCTTTGGGTTAATTTGCAGGGTTATTTTTGTAAATTTTAGCCCTCTTGCCATTACTATTGGAACTTTGTTTTTCTCCTCACATTATACCTCTTAAAAAATAAATAATTTTTCTCTTGAAAATATTTTTGCCTGAGTTTTAAAAGCAAGACTTTTACATTTTTAAATTTTATTCTTTAAAAAAAGAAAATCTGTCCAGGTTTATGACTAGAGCACATGAGTACATTCACATTGTCTTGAGCTTTTTCTGGTCTGTTGACTCCTCTTATGCCCCCAAGTCTATTATTTATTTCCAAATATTCACATTTTGTTATAGTTCTATATTTTCTTTTTTTAAATTAAATTTTATTGGGATGACATTAGTCATCATGGACATATAGGTTTTATGTATGGATTACTAATTTACAAAATCTGTATAGTATAGGGCCATGTGCCCACCACCCAAAGTCAAATCACCTGTTTCCTCATATTAGGACCCCTTTCTCCCCCCACGCTCCTCCCTCTGGCAACCATAACACTGCTATTTGTATTCATAAGTTTCAGTTTTATATTCCACACTAGAAGCCTACATGACATTCGTGCACTCGGGAGAGGGGAGCTGGTGTGGTCCCTCAGCCAGGCCTTCTCCCTCTCGCAGTCTGGGAGCCCTCAGGGGATGTCCGACTGCTGTCTTAGACCTGGCTTGTGGCTGAGAGGCACTCCCCCTGTGGGGGCACACTGACCACCAGAGGGGCAGCTCCTGTGTTGAGTGGGATCAGGCAGAAACCAGCTCTCGGACATTCTCTGAGGGGTCCCAGATTGTGAGAGGGTGCAGGCCAGGTCGAGGGACCCTACCGGTGCATGATCAGGGCCAGGGAGGGACACAGGAGGTTGGTCAGCCAGGGGGAAACTGTGGGAGGGCTCTAGGGCATGTTTGGCCCATCTCACTCAGTCCTGATCCCAATCGGCCGGACCCCAGCAGCAAGCTAACCTACCAGTCAGAGTGTCTGCCCCTTGGTGGTCAGTGCATGTCATAGCAAGTGATTGACTGGTCAACTGTCTGCCTCCTGGTGGTCAGTGCAGTTGAGTGGCCTTAGCGTATCATTAGCATATTACACTTTGATTGGTTGAACAGACGACCAGACAACCGGATTAGCATATTAGGCTTTTATTTTATAGAATATGAGTGAAATCATATAGTTCTTAGCTTTTTCTGTCTGACTTATTTCACTTTGCATAATGTTCTCAAGGTCCATCCATGTTGCAGCAGAAGCAATATTAAAAGGCCTGTGGAAGCTTCTACCCTAATTTAGGGTGTGACTGTGGTAGGATCAAGCATTGGCCTGGTTATTCTGTTAGTCAAATGAAGGAGACAAGAGGGGATAGAGAGAATGAGGCTACACTGCAAGGTGGTTAAAAGGCTTGGAACGAATGTGGGCTTTATAATCAGACAGACCAGGGTTTCCATCCTTACTTAGCCACTTGCTAGCTCTGTGACCTTGTTGGCCAAGCTCTTTATTCCCTCTATTTATCTCACTGTGTTGTTGGCATAATTAGGCTAATGTAGCTGGTGTAAACACTGTCCCACAGTTAATACTCAAAAATTATAGTTCAAAAATAAGTGATATGGCTTCAAAATGAAGATGTGAAGTTTTAATATGGTTTTACTATTTTATTTTACTTTATTTTATTTTATTTTGGATGGTTATGATATATTTTTTTAAAAAGCATTCATGAGAATGTTTAAAAATTGGACCCCTCGTACAATGCTGGTGGAAATGTAAAATAGCGGGGCCATGTTGGAAAACGTTTTTGGCAGTTCCTCAACATGCTAAGCATAGAGTTACCAGATGACCCAGAAGTTCCACTTCTAGGTACATACCCAAAAGAAATGGAAACATGTTCACACAAAAAAACTTGTACACAATGTTCACAGGGGCGTTATTCATAAGAGCCTCAAACCTGAAACAACCCAAATACTCATCAACTGATGAATGGGTAAACAAATTGTGGTATACCCATACACTAGAATATAGCATACATAAAACTTTAAAATGTTATGCTAAGTGAAAGAAGCCAGTCACAAAAGACCAGATATTATGACTGCATTTATGTGAAATGTCCCCCTGCCCATAGGCATATCTCTGCAGGCATATCCATACAGAAAGCAGATTAGTAGCTGCCTGGGGCTAGGGAGGGAGGACAGGGAGGGGGCACTGAAAAAAGGAGGTGACTGTTAATGGGTATGGGTTTCTTTTTTTAAAAATATATTTTATTGATTTTTTTGCAGAGATGGAGGGAGAGGGATAGAAAGTCAGAAACATCAATCAGCTGCCTCCTGCACACCCCCTACTGGGGATAAGCCGGCAACCAAGGTACATGCCTTTGACTGGATTTGAACCTGGGACCCTTCAGTCCACAGGCCAATGCTCTATCCACCGAGCCAAACCAGTCAGGGCAGTGTGGGTTCTTTAGAAGTGTTGCTAAAGTCCTACAGTTGGCTCTTCTCTGAGGGGGCGTGGCTAGGCCATGGGGGCGTGGCTGGACTCTAGGGCGGATTGAGCCAGTTTAAAGCGGCTGAGGAGCAGAGGCCCAGGCTGTGGTGGCGGTTACACGTGGAGGCATGGAGGAGTGCGCTTCCATCTGCGGCGTGGGCTCTTCGAGGGGACGTTGGTGTCATCAGAAGCGCCAGCGCCCAGCTGAGAAGGCAGCGGCCCACAGCAAGCGGTCCCCCGCAGAAAAGCAAGTCAAGGCAGACACCGCAGCTCGGTGCTGTGCGGGGAGTGGAGGAATCGCGA
>NW_005871185.1:2147470-2162362 GCF_000147115.1 Myotis lucifugus | reverse complement strand
GCAGGACCTGCCGTTGAGATGCTGGTGAAGATTCTTCGCCTCGCTCCCCGGCACCGACCTGCCCAGCCTGGCCCAGGCCTGCACCAAATTCCACCACATCCTGCACATCGACAGCATCTGGAGACGGCGCTGCCGCGAGGAGTTCGGCGTTCGTGAAAAGTTGCAGAACCTGGAGATGATCGGTATGTCTTACCGAGAAGTCTATGCGAAGCTCTTCCCATACAGACACATTTTGGATTGTGGCAGCTAAATTATAGCTATAGAACACTGCTGAATGTCGTGGTGGACGGCTCATGCATTACTGGCTGGCCGTACAGGCCTTCCCTTAACACCCATGTGCGTGGCCCAATACATTTCAAGCCCGCGTTCAGAATTCGCCTGACGGAGAGGACACCAGCCGCGGTGGAGTGCATGGCAGGCCTCCTCGGCAGGCCCCACAACGGCCACATGCAGATTCAGGAGGACAGGCTCACCATCCAGTGCAAGAGGACAGACCACCGAACGGATTCACCAACGCGGCTTAGGGGAGAACGGGGGCGGGGGCGGGTGCAGGAGGACGGACAGCAGTATGACTGCCTGACCTACCGCCGCCTCTACCTCCCGCCACGCCACCCGGACGACCTCATCAGACCAGGCCTCTTCCACGGCAAATTCAATGCCTTCAGCCCAATGACTGTCATGCTCAGCTTCCATGGGAAGTATGCCAGGGTCACGAGGCTCATGGGGATAGGCACGAAGGCGTTAGAGATCCACCTCATGCGCCGCATCCAGCTGCGAGATGGCGAGATCTTCCGCAACTTCAATGAGCTCTCCCGCGTGGTCCAGGAGATTGACGAGCAGGTGATCCGGGAGCAGCACCACCAGCAGCAGCAAGAAGACGGAACTGAGGAAAGCCAGGGCCATAGCTGGCAGAGCCCTGCCCAGCCCAGCGTTGGGGAGTCCGGGCCTGCAGCTTCGGAGGAGCAGCCTGTCCCGTTTGTTCTGCCTGTGGGCGTGCGCTCAAGTGACCAGAACTACCCCCGAACCTGCAGGATGTGTTTCTATGGCGTGGACATTGATTCCTTCGCTTACCCCAGGCACTGCTGCCCTGGAGTCTTCATCCTGTTCGATGAGGACCACTTCGGGTTCATCTGGCTGGAGGAGAAATACTTCTTCTGGTACGGCAGAGTCCAGGACACATTCCAGAATGTGGAGGCGCCATCCCCGCAGGCCTTCCTGGAGATGCTCAAGGACATTCAGTCTACTTTTATATTTTAATCTGAATAATTCTTTACTGGCATTTTTTCAATAGTTTTTCTTTATAAATCTTAAGTGGTTTCCCATTGCTTATAAAATTAAAACAAAATCTTTTCTAAACAGCTGTATTGAAGTGTAATTAACTTATATAGATAAACTACTGTTGATTTATCTATTAAATCAGTTGATGAAAAAAATAAAAATAAATAAAATTATAGTGTGCTATGAATAATGCTGCTATGAATATTTATGTACAAGTCCTGTGTGGACATATATTTTCATTTCACTTGAAGTAGATACCTAGGAGTGGAACTGCTGGATCATGTGATAACTCCAGATTCAACATTTTAAAAAACTTCCCAACTATTTTCCTATAGTATACATTCCTACCAACAATGCATGAGAGTTCTAATATCTACACACCCATGCTAGCACTCATTGTCTTTTTAATTTAAACATTTTTAAAGAAATATTTCAATGATTACAATAAGGCATTTCAAATGCATAAGTTTTGAAAATATGTAGAATTAGATAAAATGAAAAATATTCATTCAGGGCATGTCTTTGCAATTTTTCTTTTAAATAGCTTATTTTTTTTTACCTGATTGTGATAATGAATGTTCAATTTTGGTCAAATATGAATTTAGAGGAGGTATGAGTATGATCAAAGAAATTTATCTATAATAGCAAATATTATTTACTAGAAATTGTGTAAATTCCTTTATTAAATTATCCCACTTAATTCTCAAAGCACCACTCTGAGGGAGGTAACATTATTTTAGTCATTTAATAGGTGATAGCAACTGAAGTTTCAGAAGTTAGGTAATTTCTCTAGGTTAATATTGAAGTAAATAATGGAGCCAGACCTCAAACTCAGGTATGGAACTCTCCAAGGCCTCTGCTATATACAATAAACTCATGCTGGTTATGGAACTTATGTGGGCATAAAGGGTAGGTGGAATTTAGTTCATAGGGAAGGATATTTTGGTTGGGAAAGAATTTATTATATAAACCAGACTTGGAATAGAGTCAACTATAGAATATTTGACAGTCATTGAAAGACCACTCTAATTAGAGTTAAGTGAGGAAGACAGAGTTGGACAGGTTGTATTATATGTGGTCTTAAATGTAGGGCAGAGAAGGTAAACTATTTCTTAGAGGCAATAAAAATTCATTGAGTAGTTGTTTGTGATGAAGAGGTGGTATCTTGTGATGGACTAGGGGAGGGAGTGATTAGATAAGGAGGGAGAGGAAGGATATTGTTGAAAAGCTTTTGTGTAAAGTGAAGAGGAGTGAGACTATGGGATAGCTGAGGATGAGAATGGACTTCAAGAGTATATTGAACAGGCATTAAGGGATGGAAAGAGCAGAAAGGAACTTTCCTCTTCCTCTCCTACTCCCTCCCACCCCCCAAAGGCTGGTAGTAAAAATAAATTAAACCTGGGAAATAAGGAAGTTCCTTTGTTCTGTAAAATTCTCTACTGGATTACAAATACTAATTTTTCAAGATATTTCTGATAGTTTCAAGTATTTTAAATGTACTTTGGCATCTAATTCAATGCTGTCGAAGAATGTCAATAACTAATGATTTTTTGTATGAAGGACTTAAAACCTAGTATTTGGAAAATGAAACTAATTCACAATAATCTATGTGATGTTAAACTATAATATGTGTGTTCTTTCTAGGGTGTAAGTCACCTGATGGCCCTAAATAGAATTAGGAAGAAAGAGACAAATGTTTCCAGATTTCTAAGGATCTGCAGCAATTACACTCCTGATGTGATTACGGTCATAGCAGATTTGATGCCATTGAAATTAGCTAGTTATTAATAATAGGAAAGGAGCAAAGGAGGAAACCAGACATTATAGGCATGTCATTTGGGCAGCTTCACCAGGAAGGTGCAACTTTATACTCCCCAGGGAACCACAAGTCCATTCCCTGGAAAACCCCGAGGGAAAGGGCTGGACAAAAGGGAAGGATGGAGACATGTGCAGTGAAGTTGGGGTGACATAGGAAAGGTACTTGCTGTCAATCAAACCTGGGAACAAAGATCATTGGCCAGAGGAGGTGAGGCCACAGCAAGCCCGCAAAAATTTGGGGATATGTAATCTGCAGACAAAGGAATTCTCTTAACTCTTGGCTCTTTTGACTCTGGTTCCATTGGTTTTGCTCCTGTTTTCTTGCATTCGCCTGTGTTCCCATTATAGCCATGTAGCCCTGTGGACTCCACACGCAATGGACTGATGGCTGCAGCTGGGAACACAAGCTAAGGTAGCCTGGTGCTGGATTAGTCTGTGCAGACATTGAATGGAAACTTTGGGCAATGGTTTTAATCCTAGCTCAGCTGAAGCCATACCTACACTTCTTCAATGATGGGACAAAGGGAAATGGGAGCTTGGAAACTCGGGGATTTAATTCCATGCAAATAAAAATCACTGGTTCTCCTATGGGAGTCTCAGAAAATTATTTTTTGTGTGATATCGCAAGAAGCCCACTCCCACCAGCAACCAGTGGGGATGAGGAGCACTCTACAGATAACAGCTCCAAAGGCAAATGTTTCTTTCCTTAGGTTTTTTTTACTTATGGCAAGGAGGTAAATTTTAAAAAATAAGGAAGTCCATACTTTATTATAAAATATAAATGAGACTCTTAACTTTACATAGCTAACATTTATTGAGAGGCTCAAAACTATAAAATAAAATAATTATACAAGACTATCAAGTTTTTCTGAGTAATAAACAACTCCAAAACAGCGTGGCTTAAAACAATAATTATGTATTATTTCTCATGAGTCTGGCAGTTCTGATGATATGGGCTGGGCTCTGCTGATCTTAGCTAGGCTCATAATAAATCTACTGTCAGCTGGAGGGTCATCTGGACACTGAGTGATCTGCATTTCCTCCAAGTATTTCTCACATCCCTCTAGTAGTGTAGCCAGGAAATGCTGCCATGAAGGTGATGGAGTCCAAAAGAGAGGAAGCAGAAATATTTCTCAAGCCTCTGCTTGTATCATTACATGACCGAACAGACTAGATCTCTTCAGTCTATTATAAGAGAAAAACTGCAAAATCTTACAGCAAAGGGTGTCAATGCAGGGATAGGTGAAGAAGTGAACCATCAAAGCAATTGAGCTGCCACAAGACCAGACTACCTTGCTTTTATTCTCTTCCAACAACATACTTACTGTATTAGGTTGTGATCACAGCTATAGAGTGGTTGGTCTATAGGAAGGGCTTTTACCATGTAATGTTTCCTTCCTGTGGGAATTTGGAAAATCATCAAAGTTGCCCCAAGTCATAGTTTTGTCACCATAGACACATTTAATAGCACAGAAAAATGATAATTAATGGCTATCTAAACTTAGAATATAATAATAAATGAAGGAAAATTTGGATCAAAATAGATAATATCAAGGTGCTCTCCATTCATGGAGTTTGATTTCTAAAACCACTAAAAAGGATGTATAGGAAAATCAGACAGTTTGTGTTAAAGTGAGAGTATCTGGGCAATTGCCTTAACTCTTCACTAGGTACAGTGTTATAAAGTCTTGGTTTATGAATTTATTTTATCTTGTCATTGTTTTTTTATGTTGCCATAAATACGTGATGTAAATATTTATATAGGCCAAATCACTGAATTAAAAAAATAATGAATTTCATATTTCCATCTACTTTGAAAGAAGGAATGAGAACCCTGGCTGATTATCTCAATTACATCAACCATAATCAAGCACAGTTAATTTGGTACTTATGATGGTCTAGACTTAACTTACAGTTAATATATCATTGCATTTTCTTGAAAAGAGATTTCAAACATGACTAAAGTTTAAGTATGTAGGAAAAGTATGCGATGTATATCCATAGCTAAGAATATTTTTCTACTTGCTAAAATTTTATTTTTTTTCACCTAAAATATTTTTTCCTTCCATAGGTCTTTCTAGAGGCCTCATCAACTTAATTAATGGAGAAAGTCTGGTAACCTCTATAATGTCTTATAATATGTTTGCTAGTATCATGGATTTTAACACCGACCAGAAAAGTATGAACCATTCCTTAGGTAAGGACCTATTTTTTAATTTATCTTTATTGTTGAAAGTATTACAGATGTCCCTTTTTGTTCCCTCATTGACCCCTTCATCCCTTCTCTCTACCCCCTACCCCCAGGCCTTCACTGCACTATTATCTGTGTCCATGGATTATGCATATAAATACTTTGGTTAATCTCTTCCTGCCCCTCACCCCTTTCCTCTGAGAATTGTCAGTCTGTTGCATGCTTCCATGTCTCTGTCAGTTTATTTTGTTCATTGGATTCCACATATAAGTGATATTATGTGATACTTGTCTTTATCTGACTGGCTTATTTCGCTTAGCATCTTAGAGGGTGTACCTTCTTGTGCTGAATTGAGGTTTTAGGTTCACCACAGATATTCCAGGCTGCCATGGCCCGGGTAAACTAATTGGATACAGAGAAAAACTAAAGGTGAGTGCTTCATTTGACCAAGTAGGATAATTGTCCACCATGTGGACCCGACCCCTTGAAGAAGACATGAGAGGATGATGGTCCCCTAAATGGGCCTTCTTGGGGAAAAATAGTCTTCAATTCTGAGTTTTAGGCATTGATTATGAATAAATAAAGCATGATGAGTCAAAATAGAAATAAACACTCCCCGTCCCCCCAGGGGATAGGGAGGTCAAAGTCTTAGGCTTCCTAATTTTCAGGAGAGGGCATCATAATGACTATACAAAGTCTTTTGGCAAAACATAGCAATATTAAAGATGTAACTATCCTTTAGTGCATAACTGCACTTCTGGGGCCTAAGGAAGTAATCAGAAAAGTAAAACCAAATTATGTACAGAAATATACATTGCAGCATTATGTATGAGGGGAAAGACTGGAAAACATTAAATGTCCATCAGTAAGGAACCAATAAGTTGGCAGGTGAGAACAATGGAGGCAATTCATTCTGCATTTCCTCAGTGTCTTATGTTGGATCTAGAATATAAATGACATGAATTTAGTGACTTTCTACCTCTTGTACATTACCACATTTCCAAAATTTATTGTAGTGTTTGGCACTGAATAAATGTTTATTGCTTAACGGAGACTGAAAGAAGTTCTTACACTAAACTGACTGACTTTTGTAAGCTTGTGTGGCTTTCAGAATTTGAGAACAGAAATATGAAAACACCCTACATGATATGAATGAGCTATTTTAAAGATAATGACAAAAAGAAAAGCTAATTCAGTCATATCATCACTCAAAATTAAGTAAGTTCTATTAACTATTTTTTAATTTTCTCCCCTTTCTTGCAGCACGTAGCATCGTGAGTCCAATATTGTCATATTATCTATCAAGTTTCTTGTTTGGAATTCTAAGTGCAAAACTGGTTCATTTGTGGATGTCTACTGTGTTTGGTGATGATATCAACCATATAAGTCTCAACTTTTCAAATATGTACCTCATCTTTTTTATTTGTAAGTGAGAAACCTATCCCTAAAATTAAATCACATAGAAAAATTAAAGATATCAAAAATTCATAATAGGCATGCCAAGTAAAAGTTAGTTTAAAACAATTTAACTGATCTAGAAGGAATCTTTTTGTTAAAATAATCTATCAAAAGAGATAAAAATGTTAGTATCTATACAACAGAAAACAATATGCCAAAATATATAAAGGCAATACCATTATTAAGCAGGAGAATTTGACAAAACTCCTAATTACGATGAGATATTCTAACATGACTTTCCCAGATAATTTCATAGCCAATTGGAAAAAAATAGTATGCTATAAAAAATTTTAAATAAAAACTTAAATGTGGGGTTCATAAGATATGTAGAGTTTTCCTTTCTAAAACATAATGCATATTCTTTACATATACCTGTAGACCATTTACAGAAATAAACTAGAATACAGAACATTTCAATAAAATTCTAAATCCACAATGCAATTAAATACTAACTACAAAAGGAAAGTCTTAATTATTCTAACTGCCTAAAATTAAATATACTTTTCTTGGTATCTCAAAGATCAAAAAGATCAAGTAAGACTACATATTATAAAATTTATTATTAATCCATTTATCACCACTTTCTTCTCATAGAAGTATGGCAGGTATTGGTAATTAGCTATATCACTATTTGCTGATACAGCCTCAGAATCATGTTCAACCCAGTTCTTCAGATGGCCCTACAAATGATTTGAAGTTGGCATATGTGACAATACCTAGACAACAACTTACAACTTAATATACTATGTACTTCCATTGCATTTGAGAATAAGACAATGTTGCCTATTCTCATATCCAAGATTAAAAGTTATTCTGGAAGCTCTAGCTAATAAAATAAAATAAAAAGAATACAATTTATACATATTTTGAAAGAGAAATGGTTATAGTAGTTGCAAAATTTTAGATTATGTAGAAATTTAAAGAAAATAAGCCAATGATGCTTTTTAATAGGTAGTATGAAGTTAATATAAAAAAATAGTACTGTCCTTATAAGTCAGCAGTAACTAGTTTGAAAATATAATGAAAATTTGATTCTCTTTACATTGGCAAAATATTTATAGAATATCAAGGAATAAACTTACAAGAAATATAGACCTAAACAGAAAACTATAAAAGTTTACTGAGAGTATAACATTTGAATTAATTGAGACAGGAAAAAACTTTAGAAGTGCTAATGTAACAGGATTTATTATTTTCATGTATGAGGAAAGAAAGGCAGAATGTAGGATTTTGAGTTTTCCTAATTGATCAGTGAATTAAAGCCAATTATAATCTATTGATGTTACAGGATCAAGTTAATAAATTAATTATGAGAATATGATCAATCTGTACAAGTCCTTTATCATATACGACTTAAATTTTGCATACCTAATTTCTTGCAAAAATATATCCCAGCAAATATAATTTCCTCTAACACCATTTAGTAAGCAAGCATAACCTCAATATTAAGGGTTATACCCCCAGGAAATAATAAATATTGAGTCAAAATGTCTCTTACTAAACATTTTAGAAAGAGCAATTCTAGGGAAAAAATGTATGAAAACAAGATAGAGTGAATATAAATCTAATGTAAAAGGACTTTCACTCTGTCCTGGCTTAATGTTTATATTTTTAGTATCTTCAAGGTAGCCATCATAAATATTTTCCAAATTTTACTATTGCATAATAAGTTACAATGACTAGTTCAAGACTTGAGAGCCTTAAAGCACCTATGTCCACAGATCCCTCTTTTTTCAGGATTCAAAAATGACTAATGTGTTATTTTATGGCTTAGGTACCATTTCTAGCCAGAACTAAAATAAAGAATTAGACACAGAAAGCCACTCTATCGACACAGCGAAGCATAAAAAATGCCGAGACAAAGAAACAGGACACAAATGACAGAAATGGAGGAAAGCAAACTACTGGATATAGAGTTCAAAACCACACTTTTTAGGTTTTTCAAGAATTTTCTAGAAACCACCGATAAATGTAGTGAGATCCTCAAGAAATCTAGTGAGACCCTCGATGTTGTGATAAAGGACCAACTAGAAATTAAGCATACACTGACTGAAATAAAGAATATTATACAGACTCCCAACAGCAGACCAGAGGATCACAAGAATCAAGACAAAGATTTGAAATACGAAGAAGCAAAAAACACCCAACCAGAAAAGCAAAATGGAAAAAGAATCCAAAAATACGAAGATAGTGTAAGGAGCCTCTGGGACAGCTTCAAGTGTACCAACATCCGAATTATAGGGGTGCCAGAAGAAGAGAGAGAGCAAGATATTGAAAACCTATTTGAAGAAATAATGACAGAAAACTTCCCCTACCTGGTGAAAGAAATAGACTTCCAAGTCCAGGAAGCACATAGAACCCCAAACAAAAGGAATCCAAAGAGGACCACACCAAGACACATCATAATTAAAATGCCAAGAGCAAAAGACAAAGAGAGACTCTTAAAAGCAGCAAGAGAAAGAAAGTCAGTTACCTACAAGGGAGTACCCGTACGATTGTCAGCTGATTTCTCAACAGAAACTTTGCAGGCCAGAAGGGAGTGGCAAGAAATATTCAAAGTGATGAATACCAAGAACCTACAACCAAGATTACTTTATCCAGCAAAGCTATCATTCAGAAGTGAAGGTCAGATAAAGAGCTTCACAGATAAGAAAAAGCTAAAGGAGTTCATCACCACCAAACCAGTATTATATGAAATGCTGAAAGGTATCCTCTAAGAAGAGGAAGAAGAAGAAAAAGGTAAAGATACAAATTATGAACAACAAATACACATCTATCAACAAGTGAATCTAAAAATCAAGTGAATAAATAATCTGATGAACAGTATGAACTGGTGATTGTAATAGAATCAGGGACATAGAAAGGGAATGGACTGACTATTCTTGGGGCGGGGGGAAGGGGTGTGGGGGTGAGTGGAGAGATTAGATAATAATCGTGCACCTATGGATGAGGACAGCGGGTGGGGAGTGAGGGCGGTGGGTGGGGTGGGAACTGGGTGGAGGGGAGTTATGGTGGGAAAAAAGAGGAACCAGTGTAATCATCTGAACAATAAAGATTTGATTTTTAAAAAAGGCATTGAGTGTTTGGGAATAGAGGATACACATGGGCACATGGAGACAGAAATGTGAAGGGGCTCAGGTGTCTGGGCAGACTAGGTTTAAGAGATTACTGATATTTTCTGTGTAAAAGATTACTATTTCCAAGGCCAAAATAAAGAAAATGAAAACTAAAATGAACCAAAAAAAAATAAAGAATTATAAAGCTTATAATTTTCTACCTCTAAAGTAAGAATAATACTGATTTAATGAATTAAAATGTATCGGAATCAAACTGACAGAAATATGTGGTGGCTAGCATATTTTCACTTTTTTGGTTTTGAAATTATACAAAACAATTTAAAGAGGTTATCAGGAAATATTAACAGTGAGAGTTGGAAAAACATAATTATAAGTGGAGATCTTTCCCTACTAGGTAGGTATTAAACACTTTATAAGCCTACAGTTATTAAAATACAACTGTTGTAATGAAGGAATACAAAGTAAACCAAAGAAACAGAAGGTACACATATAGCAATTGGATAAATATGGCAATAAGATAAAAGTGACATATCCACAATGTTCTTCAATATTAAAACAAAAATCACTCTTTTTTATTAACCAGAACAGCGTCTGCTAAACATTAAGTTAAAAAAAGAAGCCCAAATACAGAACCACATTACTGTAAAATCCCATTATAGTTATATATATATAACTATATATATATATGCTAGAGGCTCGGTGCACGAAATTCGTGCACTGGGGGTAGGGGGAATCCCTCAGCCAGGCCTGTGCCCTCTCACAGTCTGGGATCCCTTGCTCCTTACTGCCTGCCTGCTTGCTGCTCCCTACCACTTGGCTTACTGCTCCTCAGTGCTGCCGCGGAGGTTCCTGCCACCTCCGCTGCACTCACCAGCCATGAGCCCGGCTTCTGGATGAGCAGCACTCCCCCTGAGGGAACTCATTGTACCTCCAGGCCCTGGTTGGTGTGGATCAGTAGTTAGAGTGTCCTCCCACGCACCAAAGGGTCATGAGTTCGATTCCAGGTGAGGGCACATACACAGGTTACTACACAATTGGGTGTGCATCTGAGGAGGAAGAAGGATGATGGGTGGTGGTAGCAATTTTTAGTATTATGCAATTGAAACCATGTCTGATAGCCTCTCTGTACAGTCACTGTACTATCAAGTTATTTTCATCCCTGATAAAATTAATACTTTATTTTTATTTATTTTCAAAAATAGGTGAGCTAGTTGGAATGTCTGGAGTCTTTACACTGGCCATTATGGGACTTTTCTTAAATTCTACAAGTCTTAAACCAGGAGTTGAGTCACTACTACTTGAGTGAGTGGCCAGCATATTTTCATTTTGTTTCATACATTAGAAGCCATAATATTGTAATAATAACTGCACCTGCAACTACATGGTCAAAGTAAGATACTGATCGGAACCACCCAACTGAAAACACTTCCTATAGACTCTGTTGCCTGTGTCTTCTACTCTTTTAACTTTAGGCAAAACTTTTAAGTTCACCTTAAGTTCATGTTGGCTCTATTCCCCCATGAATTCCTTTACCATATACTCAGTAATTTTCAATCTAAACCACTAGACAAGGTTAGGAATAAGGGAAGGCAAGGGAGACACTCATTTCAGGCACACAATTTTAGAGGGTGCCAAAAAACCTCAATAATCAACATAAATAATGTGTTTAATGCAATATTTTGGGGCAAACTAATGCAAAAAAATCAATGATGAAAATATTAAAATGTTAAATAAAGATAAGATCAATATTACTGATAGTTCCTTTTGCCTCAGGCTCCAGTGGGGCTCAGCATGACACTGACACTAGAGTGAAAGACCAATATTTTAAAGACCATAATTTTTAAAGACCATAAAGAGATGCCACACAAAGCAAATTAAAAGGTCAAGCTAGGGCATTTGAAGAGGGTTAATGGTTTCGTAAAAGAAAGTATGACCAAACTAAAAGTAAGTAGTGTTATAAAAAAAGAAAGTATGGCAAACTAAAAGCAAGACTTAATTTTAGTAGAAATATACCAATGTGCTCAAGGGCACCCACCTGAGGATGTATGGAATCTGTGTCGGCCTCAAATAAGGGTGCATTCTGCAAGGCTCCAGTACAGAGGACCCACAAAACACAATGGCAACATATGTGTTAAAGGAAGCCCTGAACATGATGAGTTTTAGAGTTTGGAAGAATATTATAGAAGATAGAACAAATTTAGAAGTCAGAAGCTTAAAAGTATAGGATCTTATAAGATTTTGGAGCACGTCACTAAAATTTTTTTATCAATTACAATGAAAGCTGGTTGTACTAGCAGCTAGGCATAATTAATTGGGCCACAGTTGTAGGAATAATTCAAAATGTTACACTAATATTCAACTGTATCTATGGGAAGTGATTATGAAGGCTCCCTTCACCTTCTTGCTCTAAATGAAAGAGAAAGCTGGATCTTCCCTGAAGGCATTAGTTCCTTTGCATTCCTTAAAAGTCATGGTATCTTTCTCACCTGCTTCCCTGGTACTATTGAGCCTAGCGTTGAGGTAGACTCTGTACCTCAGTCATTTCTATATAATGGTTTCTCCTTCTTCCCGAGTGCAACTTAATTTTGAAGCTCATGACATCAGATTATACCATCTGCCACCTTCTTGGTTGTAGTTATCCCTAGAGCCTGGAGAAGATTCTCCCTCCTCTGCATTCACTGTGACTTCTCTCCATTACTCATCACCATTCCTAGTGATGTCAGTCAGTATACACACGATTGATCCTTTACTCCTCACCTTTCAGTTCTTGAACCTCTCTCCACCTAAGAGCATGTCCACCACACCCTGCTTCAACCACCCACTTATATGGTCATATAAATAACCACTTCATAATCTCAATTTCAAGAATCTTAGTATCTAAAATATGATATGTACTAATTTTCTACTCTCCAAAAGAATTGAAACCTAAGATGATAATGTTAAATCCTATTACATCCTATAATAATCTACAGCAGGTGCATACTACTCTTTTAGAGTAGAGGCACACCATCTCCTATCTTTTCAATGTTCGCCCCCAGTACCACAATTCTAACAATTCTGCAAACATGCTTCGACTATAATGCATTAATTTTATTATCTTTTACTGATTCTTACCCACCTCACTTACCCCTTTCTCAGATCATTTCTTTTGTTTAAAATAATCTAATTTCTCATCTCATTTGGCTATAAGTCAAAGTTATTTTAATGGAAAACAAAGTCCTATGATATGTCCTTTCATTAACTCTATGATTCTTTTACCACTCTCACCCTCACCCACCCTGTGCTAGCCACACTGATCACTTTGCTGTTTCTCAAACATGCCAAATATGTTACTATCCAGGCTTGTGTCCTTGTGTGTCTGCTCTTGGAATGTGCATATTGCATACTCCCCCTACATAGGGGCAGAAGTAGCTGCCTCATTTCGTTCATGCTTCTGTTAATACATCACTTTGTTAGAAAGAAGTTCTCCAAGTAGGAGCTACTTCCTTACCATCATGTATAATCTTTTATTCTAAGCAAATTGATGTCCCTAAAAGATCCAGTCCATAAGTTCTTATCATTCTTCTAAGCTAGTGGCTGTGCAATGTTGGGCAATAAAAATAATACAGATGCCTAGATTTATCTAGTCAAAACCTATGAGGGTGAGAGCATAGCACTTCTAATTTTTAAAACCTCTCTCCAGCCCGACCAGTGTGGCTCAGTGATTGAGCATTGACCTATGAACCAGGAGGTTATGATTTGATTCCCAGTCAAGGCACATGCCCGGGTTGTCAGTTTGAGTTTGATCCCCAGGGGAGGTGTGCAGGAGGCAGCTGATCAAAGTTTCTCATCATTGATGTTTCTATATATCTCTCCCTCTCCCTTCCTCTCTGAAATCAATAAAAATATTTTTAAATAAACAAATCTCTCTCCAGATAAAAGTTACATACAGATAAAAATGTGGCCCTTTGCTACCATAAAAGATCTAGATATATTAGCATAATGCACGATCCCCAAATGAAAGAAAGGGACTTAAAAAAATATTTAGAAGCTCTTTTTTGTATGTGTCTGACTTACTGCACACACACACACACACACACACACACATCAGGTTTCTCTCATTAACTTCTACCACATATAAAAGGTCTTGACAGCTTCTCAGTATTTATAGCTTCATTGATTTTATTACATTTTATGTTAATTAAGACTAATCTTTGGTATTTGATGACATTTTTCTACAATATTAAGGTTAATTTTTAAATTATGTAATCATTAAATGAGTAGTAAAGTATGACTGATTCATATCTATCACTTCCTTGACTGAATTATCCTACACAATATTTACAAGTGATTGCCTTAAATGTGTGTGTAGGTGGATGTAATGCTTTGAGAAACTCTTTTGGGGAGTGACAATGTTTATGGTGCAACAATTGGATTTGTTTTTGATAGGGAAGTCAGAACACAATTGTCATAAAATATATCTTAGTGTGTTTTCCTCCAAGTTAATGTTGGATGCAATATTTAAATCCAGAAGGTAATGGAATTTAAAATATGGCCACACATATACAAGAAAGAGATGATAGCTCTCTATATCTACATTAATAAAAGAGAAACATGCAAATTGGTATCACTCCACTACACCCACCAGCCAATCAGAGCAAATATGCAAATTAACCCAACAAATATGGTGGTTAATTTGCATACAGAGGCGCAGAGCAAAGACTGAAGGCTCTGGCCAGAGTGAAGACTGAAGACTGAAGACTAAAGAGGCTTGGCTTCTCTGCTGCTGCCAGACCAAAGGCCTGGGTCCTGGCTGCCAGAGGAAAACCGGTGCCAGCAGCCAGGGGAAGGAAGGCCTATTGCGTGAATCTTCGTGCAAAGGGCTTCTAGTAGAATAATAAGCCTAAATTTATCATAGAAAAATCTATACTAATAAAAGAGTAATATGCTAATTAGACCAGGAAACCTTCTGGGAGACCTTCCAGACAAAGCCATGGTGGCAAGGCCGAGACAGAGGTGGTTAGGGGCGATCAGGCCAGGAGGGGAAGGCAGTTGGGGTGAGCAGGCCAGTGGGGGTGGGGGGGAGTTGGG
>NW_005871185.1:2139465-2146845 GCF_000147115.1 Myotis lucifugus | reverse complement strand
GGGAGTATTTGGGGGTGATCAGGTCAGCGGGGGGGGGGGAGTTAGAGGTGATCAGGCCTGAAGGGTGGCAGTTGGGAAGATCAGGCTGACAGGCAAAGTGGTTAGGGACGATCAGGCAGGCAGGCAGGTGAGTGGTTAGGAGCCAGCAGTCCCAGATTGTGAGAGGGATGTCCGACTGCCTGTAGGATCGGGCCTAAACCGGCAGTCGGACATTCCCCGAGGACCCCAGATTGGAGAGGGTGCAGTCTGGGCTGAGGGACACCACCCCCCCATGCATGAATTTTGTGCACTGGGCCACTAGTGCTATATAATAAAAGGCTAACATGCAAATTCACTGAATGATGGAACGACAGGTCACTATGATGCGCACTGACCACCAAGGGGAAGACACTCAATGCAGGAGCTGTCCCCTGGTGGTCAGTGTGCTCCCACAGGGGGAGTGCCACTCAGCCAGAAGCCCTGAGCCGGGCTCACAGCTGGCAAGAGCAGCGGTGGTGGCGGGAGCCTCTCCCGCCTCCGCGGCCGCCCTAAGGATGTCCAACTGCCGGCTTAGGTCCACAGGCAGTGGGCCTAAGCCATCAGTTGGACATTCGCCAAGGGATCCTGGACTGCAAAAGGGCACAGGCCAGGCTGAGGGAACCAGGCCTCTAGTATTTTGAATAATTTGCCTTAAAATTTCCCAGGCTAGAAGGTTTTATATTAAAATTTTCTGTGATAATGCCTAGGTACTTTTACCTCTTAGAAACAGAGATTTCTTATTAATGTAACAGAAGAAGATTTACTGTTAGTGTTGAATTTATTTTTAAGCAAAAACAGTATTCCTGGAGAAGAGGCAAAAATGATCTTTAGAGGGTTTCAGGGGCAGAGTCTGACAACATACTGGATTTGAGTGTGCTTTCCCAAGCTGCTCTGCATGCCGCTGATGAGAACAGGAGCTTTGGGAATGACAGAGTTCTCCTGGGCTCAGGAGCACCTGAATAAACGCATGCTCACAAACCTCAAAAGGAAAATCTACAAAGGGCATTCATGGCTATAAAAGATTCATTCACATCTTCTAAGTGCTTTCTAGATTTTAGGCAAAGGTTTCATTCTCTCACTATGTAAATCAGACTAACAGCTCAGGATTCCCTTTCAAGAGCAATGATTTTAGTACTTCCTGTTTGATACAAGGACGTCACAGTTAGTATCTTTGAGCATAATTACAACCTAAACATGTCTTTCGAAGTCAATCCAAAACAAAACACACACACACACAAAAAACCACACACACTAATTTACATTCAGTGTAAACTGATCAAAATTGCTTTAGAATTGTTTGTTTACTTGCCTTAGTGCAACTTTCTCCCCAGTTAAATTATAAGCTCCTTGAGTGTTTATAAATACTTTATCTTTACTTTCTTGATAATGCCTAACACAATGTCTCACTCACATATGAAGCCTTGAAAGAAATATGTTATTTCACCATAATTAACTGTGTTTAATTTTTTCTGAAAATGCAGATTCTGGAATTGTCTAGCATTTGTTGCTTTTCTTATGGTGTTTACTTTTATTGGACTTCTAATTCCTGCACATACGTATTTATATGTATCATTTTCTGATATATACTATTCATTAAATATCTACTTCACACTTATTGTTTTAAGGTAAGAATATCATTTAAAGTTTTCTGTTTATAAAACACTGAATAAACCTGAAGATATTCTTTTAAATAACAAAAATGTTTCATTCCTTAGAATGAAAATTTTATTCATAAACTTTCCAAAGAATCATCAGCAAATTAGTGCTTAGCTGTGTTTTTCTGTTTGTTTTGTTTTTAGTTTTTAACTTCATTTTAAAGCAATGCAAGACCTCTGTAAGATTTTTTAAGATTAGAAAAAAGAAAAAAAAATTATAATTTTGCTACCTAGAGGCAACCCTATTAACATTTGTTTCATTTCATCCACTAGTTTTTCTTTTTCTTTGAGGGTTCATGAAGTTAAACACCTATCATAAATTTTTTAAAAAAAGATGTTCTTACTTTATTTGCTTAATATTTCATAACAAATAATTTCCTAGTAATCATAGTTGGAAAGAGGTTTTTAAAATCATAAGGAAGTTCTTTTTGTAAATGTCCTTTTTGCTCAAATAATTTTTGTTGGCCCTTTCCCAGTATGAAGAGGCAGGAAAAAAGTCTGCCTATGTAGGTGAAAAGGAGATGACAGAGAGAGAAAAAAACCAGTATAACTAGAGCCCCATCATTCAAACTATTAACATTCTACTTCCATTTAGGAAAATCAGTTGGGAGTTGATATCAAGTTGGCTAGTGCCAAGTAAATGAAAATTAGTCCCAAATTATCAGATACAATTAGTATAAAATATAGGAATGATATATAAGTGAAAGAAGAAATATAAATGAGTTGACCAATATTGTACAGATTCAGTAAGATTTAAGTTTACAAAGAAAAAAAAAGAGAACTTTTGTCCCTACTTATTCATTTAATTTACTTTTATTTCTTTTGGGATCCCAGAACAGAATATCCTACATAATAAAAGGCTAATATGCAAATTGACCAAATGGCAGAATGACCTGTTGCTATGACATGCACTGACCACCAGGGGGCAGACGCTTAATGCAGGAGCTGCCCCCTGGTGGTCAATGCCCTCCCACAGGGGGGATGTGGGACTGCTGACTTAGGCCCACTCCTGAGGGCTCCAGGACTACAAGAGGGGCACAGGCTGGGCTAAGGGACCCAACCCACCGAGTGCATGAATTTTGTACACCAGGCCTCTAGTATATAAATAATTTACAAAACATCTCAAACTTTTTCTTTTCTGTTTGAAAAAGCACCACTAAAAGTGATGTGAAATTTTCCTATTGCTCACCCTACAGGAAGAAACAAAGATGAATGGCATTTTCTTGGCATGTCTCTCTATGGAATGCCCTTTGGCCTTCCTTTGATACTATGTACATGAAAGATGTCTCATTTGTCTCAGAGTTGGCAATTCCACAGGGAATAGATGGGGAAGAAATAGAGTAGGGTGAAATGAAAAGAACTTTCTATTATAAGAATAACTTTTAAAAATTTGTTTTGTCTTTTAGACTTCTGGTCTTTCTATTATTGAGCCCTCTTCTGTCTCGACTTGGTGATGGGTTCAGCTGGCGCTGGGCATTCATAATGGTCTGGAGTGAAATGAGAGGTTTGCCTAATGTAACGATGGCCCTTCTGCTTGCCTACTCTGACCTTTCTGTTGGAACTGAGAGGGAAAAATCGCAAGTAAAAGAACATATGTTCTTATTTATTTGAAAACTTAATTAAAACTGTTGTTGTATACTAAAATGTGCTTTTAAAAAAACTTTATTGTGGAAAGTATCACATATGCCCCTTTATTTTCCCCCATTGACACCTCCTAGCCTGCCCCTGTCCCCCACCCAAGGCTAAAATATGCTTTTGTAGTGAGGTAGCTTAACCCCACTTGGACTGTGGGAGTGATTTAACTATGATGGCAAGAATGGGCAGAGGAGGAACAACTGGCAACTTCCCTCTTCCCCATTCTAGCTTGGGGAGCCCTAAGTCCCTTCTTCACACTCCTAAAGAAGAGTTTATTATGAAGGTTGAAGGAATAAAAACATATAAATCATTTAAAATAGTATCTGAGCCTGGCTGGTATAGCTCAGAGGTTGAGCATCAACCTATGAATCAGGAGATCATGATTCAACTCCTGGTCAGGGCACATGTTCAGGTGGTGAGCTTGGTATCCAGTAGGGGGCTTGCAGGAGGCAGCCAATCAATGATTCTCTCTCATCATTGATGTCTCTATCTCTTTTTCCTTCTCCCTTCCTCTCAAAAAATAATATATGATGCCCTAGTCAGTTTGGCTCAGTGGATAGAGCATCGGCCTGTGGACTGAAGAGACCCGGGTTCAATTCCAGTCAAGGGCACATTCCTAGGTTGCAGGCTCGAACCCCAATAGGAGGTGTGCAGGAGGCAGTCAATCAATGATTCCCTCTCATAATTAATGTTTCTATCTCTCTCTCTTCCCCCCTTTCTCTCTGAAATCAATAAAAATATATTAAAAATGATAATATATGATATAAAGTATGTACTCAATAAATGTTTTTATTTTTACTTACTCCTAATGTCTGTATAAGTAAGTATACACTTATGTCAAACCATGTGTCCTGATTTTAGTTTGGTTCCAAAAGCATGGATGAAATATATGTGGGAAGATAGAGAATCCCCAGAGTACTTTCATCACGTCTGATAGCCAAATTCTCCCCTCCATGAGCATCTATTATCACAGTATAACCTAGCTTAATTTACACTGGTAAATATAAAAGATATTATATGAAATTGTCATCAATACTTTGTATTTTTCAATTCTAGGTATTATTTCATGGAGTGTCAGTATGCTTAATCACCCTGATTGTCAATAGAATTATTTTGCCAATGGTAGTTAGTAAACTAGGTAAGTCCACTAATTAATATTCTGAATGAAGAGAGAAGTATTCTAAATATGCTAAAGAATTGGTAAAAATGAAGAAAGAAGCTATATAAATGCAAATCAACAATGTCTTATTGAAGCGGAAATTGGTCCTCTATGTAAAGTCATATGAAAGGTTTAGGCCAACAACCTTTTTATTTATTTTTTTAAATTACTTACTTACATTAGTCCAGTTTAAGTAACATAATACAGTAAGTTTATTCAGTTATCTGACAAACTTGTATCAAGAGCCTTCTATATGCCAGGAACAATTTTAACTGACAGTGATGCATTATGAAGACTGATCAGATTTCTGAGTTGATAGAGCTTACATTGGAGATAAGTAAACAGTCAGTAAAGAAGTCAAATAAGGTAATATCAAAGTAAACAAACCACATGTAAATACATTAAAAAACACAACAGATAAGTAGATTACTGAGGAAGCCATATGTTTAATTAATATATGATTAAGGTCTTAAAAAGGCCACTCTAGTTCTGTGGATAACTGATTGGGAAGAGGGGGGTGGTAAGGAGAATGGAAGTAGAAATAACAATTTTAGGAGGATGTCTGCATAATATAATGTGCCTGTTTTAAACCTCTACTTTTTTAACAATTGAGAAAATGAGACTTAGAGAGTTGAAAGTCCTTGCCCAAGGTCATACTACTAGGTAATGGCAGTTAAGAACTAGAAACATATTCCTTGATGCTTTTAATCCATTATATTCTTAACTGTTCTATTACCCTTTTTATGATACATGGAGTTTCACTCTAATGACATTTTTTTTTTCAATCTGAAATTTCATCTTTATGGATAATACTACCCAATCTCCCTTCCTTCCTCATATTTGGAACAAAATCTTTTTCCTTTTCTTCCCCTCCCCCCTAAATTATGTGAGCCTTAGCATGATAAAATGGGAAGAACAGATTAAAGAGATAACATTTTTCAAAAAGTATTAGCTGTTCTACTTAGTAGCTAGATAAACCTAAAATTCTTAGTGTGGAGCATCTGTTTATTTGCACTAAGAGCAGTGAACATTTGCTCATGAAACATTATTGCTTTCCAAACAAGCTTCTATGGCTCAAAAAAGGAAATTATATCTGATAGCAAGAGTACTTCAAACCTTAATGAGGTCTGGAGATATATATAGGGATAAATATATATCATACATATCATATATATGATTTTACATATAGGTAGGATATATATGTACACATACTCTGTATATGTGTATGTATCTGTGTACATTATTTACATATATTTATGTATAAACCTATACCTATATGGCATATACAGATATAGACGATGGATATGCAGTTCAAAGGCCTGAGAACCAGGAAAGGCAATGATATAAATTGCAGTCCAAATCCGAAGGCAGGGGAGGATCAATTTCCCACCTTGAAGACCATCAGTCAGAGAGAGTGAATTTTATTTTGCTCGGCCTTTTGTTCTATTCAGGCCTCCAACAAACTGGATGAGGCCTGACCACATTGAGAAAGGCAATCTGCTTTACTCAGTCTGCCAGTTTAATCCCCTGTCTCCTCATCTATTAAACTGGGAAAAGGGACTCACCTCAAAAGGTGATCAAGATGATAAAAACAAAACTTAATACGTGCAAAGAGCATATGATAAGCACTCAATAAATATTAGTTATTAGGAGGAGTATGAAAGTAGAAAATTTTGAAATTGTTAGTGTTCTTATTATTAAACAATTTATGTTGAGTGTTTAATTAAAAAAACTATTCAGTACATACAGTAAAAACAAAAGGAAGCTTTATAATTCAGATTAAAAGGGTGATGTTCCTTCTATTTATAAATGTGCTCTTTGTATCAAAGGTCTGCGTGATGTCACATCAACAAAATATAAGTCACTTTATTATACATTTCAACATTTTCAAGAGATAACCAAATCTGCAGCCTCCGCACTCAAATTTGATAAAGATCTTGCTAATGCAGATTGGAACATGGTTGAGAAAGCGATTATATTTCAAAACCCATATGCAGTAAGCAAGTAATATCTTTAACTTATCCCTTCAGAGTAGTATGATTGTCCTTAAGTAGAAAAAATGTTACAAATATTAATTCACAATTTTAATACTTACAATTGACAGAAAACGTTGTATTGGTAACTCCTTATTTACAACAATAGTTAGGAGGGGATCTTAGGGAATTTTGTGATCACTGTGGGGCAAAGTAGAAGTGACAACCTCTTTAAGTACACACAAAATATATGTTGTAAATTCAAAACAAGGAGCAGTGTTGCCGCATTCCCCAGAGGTTCGGATTCAGTAGGTCTGTGAAGGGATCTAAAAATGTTCATTTCTAACAATTCCCAGGTGATGCAGATGCTACTGGGGAAGCATACTTTCAGAACCACTGGCTTAAAGTGTGATTATATATGCAGTAGCTTTTATAAACTGTTAACAATGCCAAGTAAAGATAAAGATATGCTATAACTCTTTCCTCCCCAAACTGGCAATCATTTTATGTCTAGATAACTATGCAAGTAATCTTGAACATTTTTCTGTATCTAGAAAATTTTCTATAATTTTTCAAACCAAACTGGTGTATGACTTGCTCAAGGTTTATGCTAAACTATGTTAATATTCATGTATTATTTATTTGGTTTTTATTTGTGTTTTACTTAGTTAAGCCAAGGAGAAACAACAGAACATCAAAAGGTGAACTGTCCAAACTGTAAAACAGAAATAAATGAGACCCTTAACATTGAAGCAATGGAACTGGCCAACAGGCGTATTCTGTCAGCACAAATAGTTAGTACTTATTAAACACTTCTAAAAGTATTTTTGACCTAACATTATACTGAAAACTTCTCCCTTGCTGAAGATAATCTTGATTATACTCACCTGCATAGCTTAATATATTGTTTACAAAGGCAAAGGGAAATTTGACATTGTCT
>NW_005871185.1:2137778-2139300 GCF_000147115.1 Myotis lucifugus | reverse complement strand
GGAGGGAAGAAGAGAGAGAGAGAGAGAGAGAGAGAGAGAGAGAGAGAGAGAGAGAATAATAATCCACTTAAATTAGCTTAAGTCAGCGGTTTCTCAACCTGTGTGTCTCGACCCCTTTAGCGGTCGAATGACCCTTTCACAGGGGTCGCCTAAGACCATCCTGCATATCAGATATTTACAGTATGATTCATAACAGTAGCAACATTACAGTTATGAAGTAGCAACGAAAATAATTGGGTCACAGCATGAGGAACTGTATTTAAAGGGCCAGAAGGTTGAGAACCACTGGCTTAAGTAAAAGGTGTTTTATTATGACAAACTGGCAGTTTCACAGGTCCCAAGGGCAGGAAACATAGCTGAGCTCAACCTTCAGATGTGTTATGCAGTCAGTTCCAATCACTGGCTATCTCTGGGTCCAAACCAGTTTTTCATGAGAGGATACCACCAAGTTCACTAACAATTGCAAGTATAAGGTACTATCTACACTAATAAAAGAGAAAGATGGTAATTAGCGTACGACCGCTACCCTTTTCATTGGCTAATCAGTGAGTATGAAGCTTGCTTGCTCCAGTGACTGCGGACTCCAACGTTCCCTGCCTCACTTGCTGGCCTCTCAGCTGCAACTCTAAGCAACTATGTACTATGTTGCAAATAAGAAGCTAAACAAAACCCCAGAAACCGGCTTTCATTCAGCCGGGCTTTAGCAACATTGTATCGATGTTTTCAGCGGCAAGGCCTCAGAGCTAAAGCTGGCCCAGAATAGAAAAAAAAAAGAAAAAAAGGAGCGGTTGGGAGCTTCAGTCACTCGCTTCTGGAAAACAGCCCTCAGCCCCTCACCCAGACTGGCCAGGCACCCCAGTGGGGACCCCCACCCTGATCCAGGATACCCTTCAGGGCAAACCAGTGGGCCCCTACCCGTGCACCAGGCCTCTATCCTATATAGTAAAAGGGTAATATGCCTCCCAGCACCGGGATCAGCGGAGCAGCGAGGCTCCCGGCACCGGGATCAGCGTGACAGGGGGCAGCGCCCAAACCCCCTGATCGCCCTGTGGCTCTGTGTGTGACAGGGGGTGGGGCCACAACCTCCCTATCTGCCCTGCTCTGTGCCTGATAGGGGGGAGCTCCCCAATCCCCTGATTGCCCTGCGGCTCTGTGTTTGACAGGGTGCAGCGCACCAACCCCCTGATTGGCCCTGCTCTGTGTGTGTAGGGTGAGGCGCACCAACCCTGCTCCCCCAAAGAGACCTGCTCTGTCTGTATAAAGAGTAGAGCATAACCTCTCCATGGGCCCTTCCCCAAGTGTGACAGTGGGGTGCCCCAACCCCCTGATCGCGCTGCTTTGGGGATGATAAGAGGGTGCGCCCCAACCCCCCTCCAGGGCTTGCTCTGATGGTGATAGGGAAAGCCAAAACCTCCCCCATTGGCCCTTCCCTGAAGGGGGACAGGGGGGAGTGGCCCCAACCCCCCTGACCCCCCTCTGCTGTATGTGTGGAAAGGGGGCGGTGCCCCAACTTCCCTTAATC